>NC_133286.1:3595410-3825375 GCF_005239225.2 Populus alba | reverse complement strand
GGATTTTGAATCTTTAATATTGGATATCTAATTACTATCGCTATACCCTTCAAATATAGTTTCATATCTTATATAATACAATCTATATTTTTAAATTTTTTTTGGTGGAGCAATGAAATTTTTTCTAGACACTCCCACACTTTAATGTATTTATAGGATGATGATTGAACATTCAACAACTCATACGATATCTTGCTCAATTTCTTATAAGGTGTTTTATTCATAATATAATTTCTTAATATTGCTTTGTGTATTTTTTTCCCTTACAGTGATAATACAATGATGTCTTTGCTTTTACAAACAAAACAAGTTTCTTTGAACTTCTTTTTGCAGACACCACTACCATTAGGAATCTTGAGAGAATTTAATTCATCATGCTTTATATTTGAAAATTACATTGTGTCTCCAATTATTTTGGTTTTTTCCCGCATGAAAAATGTTTTAGAAATCGGGTTTGCCATCTATACCACAAAGAATTACTAGGTTAACAAGTACATTGAAATCATTAACAATAGTTTTATCCATCTATTATCTCAATAATAAAAATCAACTTTGCAATTATATATCACATTTATATAATCTCAAATAATATTAATTAAAATGAATCACAAAAATTTAACACACTAATTTTGCAAAAAAACAATTTAACTTTGCCATTATATATTTATTTATTTGTTTTTCTATGAGACACAATGTAATTTTCAATAGAAACTATAAACAATACAAATAATTATAAATATTTTTCTTTCGACATCAACATAAGAAAACATTATGCACTCTTCTAAAGTTATGATAAAAAAAAAATATGATTGATAATTAAAACAACAATAGCATCTAAGAGGGATGGATTAGGTGTTGCATTAATTATATCAAAATAATGCAAATAAACACACTAAACACATATAACACAATAACCAATAATATAATTGAAGTACTAAAAGTAAATAGATAAGAAAAGAGAGATTGCAAACTTAATTTCTAAGATGGTTTGGTAAAGCCTACATCCACACCTCAAGTACTAATTATATTTGAGTATTGTACTCTTTTACTAATATAAGTGAAAAATACAATGCTCTTGATGAATCCAAACTAAGAAATTACACTACTTGAAGATTTTACTTTTTTCAGATTTATTTTCTTGGTAACAATACATCACCAATATTAGAAGTTTATCTAAACTTACAAGTGTTTACAATTATAATTTATTTATAACAAGATTCATTTTCTCAGAGACCAGATTGTAAACTATAATTTCACTTTACATATATTATTTCACTAGTAATTATTATCCAGATATGCAACCTTTTTTTCCCCATCTTCTGTTTTTTTTTTTTCCTATCAACGCAACAACAAAGGAAAATACCATGCAACATAAAATTTATTTCCCAGTAGAATCAAGACAATAAGTACACAAATAACAGAAGATATATACACTTTACTTTTTCTATTAAAATTAAACTGTTTTTTAAATCTATTTCAACATATAATCAATTATTGTTTCTTTTTACTATAATGATCAAGTTTCCACATAATATAAAACATGTATATAAATCAATAATCAAAATAAAAATTAAATTGAGACAATGATTAATTTTCTATAAAAATTTGGATAAAAAAAATATAATAGAAAAGAGTTTACAAAAACAAAAACAATGTCTCAGTTAGAATAAATTTTTCATTGATGAGTAGGCCCGCCACAGACCAAGAGGACAGCTTCAATGAAGCCATCCCAGCCGATGCAGGTGATTACCCGTCGGCTGACATCTCCTCGCGCGCCTAGCACCCCGCCTCAATCTGAACATGCACCAGACAAAGTCGATGAAAAGACGCCAGGGAGCCTAAGCAGCCGAGAAGAAAGCGCGGGACACCCACCGCGCGAGAAGAAAGGCGAAAAACAGAGAGGAAGCGCGGTGAAGACTGTGAAGCCACAGGATTCACACACAGTGCACCGTGTTTTAATGAGCACTCTTATATATATATATATATAATATATATAATTCTTTTAGTTTTAGTTTTAGTTTGTTAGTTATGAACAGTAAAGCAGCACAGTGAATACATTTCTTTTAGTTTGTTAGCGAATCTATCACTAATTTTAGTATTAAATTTTTTTTAGATATTTATATAAATATTTATATGATTGTGAAATTTAGGGTTTGTAAAATTATTAGAGGTATATGTAAGTTAACTAGAATATTCATATTAAAACAGAAAGTCATCTGTCAAGCTCTGTTCACTTTGGTCCGACATTCCTCACCTCTCTCCACCTGAGCTCTCTTTCCCTCCTCCGCTCTAGGAAACCGCCGCCACCTCAACCAATAAGTCTTCAAATCTCCACCAGGTGCTTCCTTTTCTATTATGTTTTTTATTTTTAAAATTTACGTCTGCGTTTTGATTTATTTAACTGAAATTCTTATCCAGAGAGATAAATTCTATTTTAATAAGTAAATTAAAAAGATATATAATCGGATCGATGAAATCGCTGCTCGTGAACGCAACTCGAAGAAAGGCGCAATCAGCCGATTCTACTGTGGGTGGAGCATGTAGTATGGTCAGGGTTATTGTGTTGTCTGTTCAAAGAAAGATGTGCCTGTAAATTTGTTAAGTTGATTCTTATCAGTCTGCTCTTTAGAGTTGATGATAACATGAAATATTCATTGTTAATGCTCGTTGTTTTCTTCTTCTTCTTTCCTTTATTAAAACATCCTAGACAATCTCTTTGGGATGGGTTAGTGTTTCTGGCCTCTTTATCTTCTATTTGTGCTGTGGTATTTAGTCTGCTGATATTCATTGGGGATTGAAAGGCCTCGTTTTATGACTTTGTTTTGTCTTCTTCTTATTTCTTTATTCTTTTGGGGATGTGGTATTTTCCTCTTTCTATTTACACTATTTGCTCCCTACAATATTTATTCTTTCAGAGAAGTAAATATTTATTCTTTCTTTATTTTTTTTCTAGTGTTTCTCTCAATTCTCTCCACACAAATAACATAAGCTGGACACTCTATTTATACACGAATTCAAAACAAGAATTTTCAACCTTCAAGTGTGAAGGCGGCTGGCGGCTGTGGCGGCTGGTGGCTGGTGGCTGGCGGCTGCGGCTGATGGCTGGTTGGCGACTGGTGGCTGGTGGCTAGTTGACTTCCTTGACCTTCTAGGAGCTTCTGGATTGAGTTTAATATTCAACAGGGGAGTGGGGTTTGACAGTAAGTACTTGCTTAGAAGGGAATGCTTCTTTGGTTTAGAAGCACCATGAAGATTCTTTGCTTTGAATGGCCGAATACCAAGGATCCTAGCACCTTGACCTGAATGGTTGTGTATATTTGTTATGCATCCATATTTGGCTGAATTCTTTAATAAAGTACATGATATTAGACAGAAGTTCTTTTTAAATCTATTCAAGTCTGAATAAACTGATAGTCCATTTTTCATGTTCTTGATGTGCTTTTGCTCTTCTTGCCGTTCCTGACTTTCTTTTTAGGGTCTTTTCTAACATGCAATATGATTTTTTTTTTCCTTTTGGTTGGCCCACTGTCCCAGGCGGAGAACCTGTCATGGACACGGGTGATTGGAGAATTCAATTGCGGCCTGACTCACGGAAAAGAATAGTCGACAAAATGTATGTGCAAGTGCTGCAAAATAGTAAATTTTTTATTTATATGAAAGAAAAGGAGAACGACAAAGGGTTAATTAAAATCAGCAGGATTGCCATGAGGCAAGATCAAGTATCACACACCTCTTTTTTTTTGTTTCATCTTTTCATGTGTTTCTCAGGAGAAGCGAACTTGAGGGAACATAAAGTGCTGGGAAGTAATTTTTGTTGGAATTTCTTGTGTAATCTCTTCTTTTGATGATGACCTCTTGGATGGCTGCATGAAGCTTGTTCCGATTTTAATTTCAAGGTTAATCTATTGCTATGAGCATACATGTTTCAATTTAAAACTCGAGTTGCAACTGAACTTAAATGAATGGTGTTGGATTTGGACCTTCTATGCTTCTACAGGGTTGAAATGATAGTGATCTTAAAGTTGAAAAGCAGCAGACAAAAATCAATTAGCCACAATGGTGCATGGTTTCCTAGTTTCTCAGCATAAAGTTGAATGTTTTGTTGACCTCTCTACATCCAAAATCATATAGACAGCTACTGTTGGCACTTGCATTGGTCAATGAATACTGTAGAGTATATATTGCAGTGTGAGACAAGGTTAACTCGTTGCATTTTCATATTGAAAGGATTTCTCTTCTTTTCTTTGTCAATTACAGCACATGCGTAGAAGTTACTCAGAGCAAATGCTATTGTAATGTTTTCACAGACTCCCCTGCTTTGCAACTAAGTCACTAATATATGAAGCTCGTAGCTAGAATTTTTAGACAGAAGGGTGGCCAAGTAAACTCCTATAATCTGTACCTCTGGAATAATACAGGGAAAGGATGTCTATGTATTTTGATGTCTTATAATACTTGACCAACTCTTGCTTATCTCAAGTACAAGGGCAGTGTGCAAAAAGAAAATAGCAAATCAATACATAAATAATTAAATAAAAAGAGAGGAAACAGAAGTTTATCCTCACAAAAGATGAAATGATAGAGCATATATCCATTTTCCTCCTCTTGTAACATGGATTGCTCTGAGATCTAATGTTTTGTTATTAATATCTGATTTCAGTATGATTATCTATGTAAAATATCTCTGGAGATGCTTTCAATGGAGATCAGGTCTCAAAACGCCATGCCCACTGCCCCATGGATCCAGCAGGTTATAATGCAGCGGAGCATTGAATTTCTAAACATCTTACCTTTTGTTTTTCTTCTCGCATTGTTATCAAACTCTTTTAAATTCTAACATTTTGTTGTCTGCATTGAAATTTTTGTAGCATCCCTAGATTCTACATGCAAAAGGCGCTGATTGGCAAGAGGAGATCTATCAGAAGGTAATTTCTTTGATTTACTGTTCATTAGATGGAGTTCATGTATGCCATAGTCTTGCAAGATTTCAATGGAAAAAGGTCTCAAGAAAATAAGTGGGGATTATTCCATTGAATCATGACCATATCCAGTATTGTTGAATTTTATAGAAAATGAGGTTGAAATTTTGAATGTCTCAAGTCACAGCTGCATGTTTGACAAGGACAATTTTATTTTTTTGTGCTTAGGAGAACAATATTTGCTGAACAATTCTATAATGAAAAGTTGGTGACTGATGTTTTAAAAACTGGAGTTGAGGAATGGCTTAGAGTGCATGGAGATCATGTTAAAAGTGAAGCTGTAGAGAAGGCAATCACTCAAATTATGATGGGTGAAGAAGCAGAGGAAATGAGTAGCAGAGCAAAGAAATGGCCAGGAAGGCTGTTGAAGAAGGTGGATCTTCTTGCTCCGATTTCAATGCTTTGATTGAATAACTGAGGTGGGGTCGCCCTTGAAACAAAGGCATAGAATATTTTGTTTATACTTTAGTAGTGGTTTTGGCAATTTATTTTCAGACAAGTCTTGAGAGTTGAAAGAGTAATCACACTCGAGTAAATGACCAATCCAAATCAGTTTCCTTCCTAATGATTCAGGAATGAGAAGTCCAGCTTATATATTTAGCCCAAATAACTAATCAAATAGAAAGGCTGAGCTTAGAGACAGTACACTACAAATTACCAATAGCTAGACAAACAATCATCACAAACAAGGAACGACCATCTCCCCAGTAACAAATTCACCTTCTGAAGTTGGAGAACTTGCGAAAACTAGCCACCACAAAATAGTAACAAGTATCTATGCAGTCTTCGATGAAGTACAACCACCTGCGTCGCCAATATGGATTGATGTAGAGAACTGCTGCAATCGTCATCACCACAACTGTGTAACATACACCGAAACTGATGTAGAAAAACTCCATGTCTATGAAACCATCATCTCCTTGTTCATCATCAAGCACTGGCTGTGATGGCACTGATTCCTCGCTACAATTGTTTCGCAATGGAGGTCCACACAAGAAAGGATTTCCTTCGTAACAGCTTTCATCGAAGGTCCCAAACTGAAATTTTCTCTCGGGTGTCTTGCCTGACAAGTTATTGTGCGCCACACTAAAAACTTCAAGTGTGGTAATTTCAGTAAGTTGTGGAGGGATGGCACCATTCAAGTTGTTGTAAGAAAGATCCAAACTCTCAATATGCTTTAGGTTTGAGAATGTTGCAGGGATAGATCCAGTGAGATTGTTGTGTGATAAGTTTAATGACAGTATCTCACTTAAGTTTCCAAATTCTGGTGGGATTGCTCCTACAAAGCTGTTATTCGAGAGATCAATACCATACATATAGCTAAGAACTGTCCCCTTGTAACCATAATACATATTTTTAGTTGTAAATTCTATCACTTCTTCAAAGTCAGGCATAGAATGCTTTTCCAAGCTATCAATACTATCCACTAGTGGTGGACCCATTGTTTCATAATATGCATCTGCTATGGACCTTAATACAAACAAATTTATGAGAACGTACACTTTCTGGAAACTTTCCTTGAAAGTAAGATTGCCCAAACAGGAGGGTAGTGGACCAGAAAGCTGGTTTTGTGAAACATCCAAAATGCTTAATTCTTCTAACAAGCATAACTCAACAGGGAGCTCACCATCAAAGTGATTAGCCCTTAGAAGAAGAAAACTCAATGATGAATGATTGCCAATCCAATTTGGAATGGAGCCGGTGAAGCTGTTATCTCGAAGATCCATAGTAACCAGGAAAGAGCTGTTATAAAATCCATATGTTAATGGACCGTTCAATCTATTTTCGGATAGATGCACATGGTTTAGAGACGGTGGACTGAAACAAGATGGTATATATCCAGACAAGTTGTTCTTAGAAAGGTCCAAATATTCAAGCTTGTCAAGCTTGCAAAAGTCTCTTGGGATCGGACCCTTAAAATGGTTTATGGACAAATCAAGTGCTTTAAGGCTTGTAGAATTGACGAACCATCTTGGAAGCATGCCTGAAAATTGATTATTACTCAAATCCAATACACTACACGCTTTCCGCCCATGTAATGGAAAATCTGATATCTGACCCCAAAAGTTGTTCCCACTTAGATTAAGATAATCTATTGTTGTTAGTTGTTCTAGTTTTACTGTAGACAACTGATTGTTGGATAAATCTAAATTTAAAAGGCTAATATTTCCTAAACAAGAAGGAATACAACCTGTGAATCCATTCTTAGCCATCCTTAAAAATCCTCAGATTTGGAAAGATCAAACAAATATCTTTTGGAATTTGACCATTCATGTTGTTGTTGGATATATCTAAATTGGCCATATTCGGATATGGGTGATCTTGCAACTGCAAAGTACCAACAAAGGAGTTGTCACTTAGATATAGTTGCTCCAATCGTGTATTGTTCTTAAGCAACCATGATGGAAACATTCCGGTGATGTTGTGGGAGAGATCAAGGACTCTTAAGTTGTATTGGTAATAGAGGAAGTCGGGAATTTCTACATGGAATGCTTCCGTTGTTTTTGACAAGCTTAGAAAGACTAGTTGGAACTTTGGAATCAAATGATCAAAGGCAGCAGGTTCTGTTACTAGTCTGTTGTTCTCATTGGAGAAGAACTTGAGGCTTGAGTGGTTCATAAAAGGCTTCATTGAAATGGGAACTTCAAAGAGGTTATTTGATAGTGAAAGGAATTCAAGGGATAGGATGTTGGTAAGAGGACTGGAGGCAATATTTCCAATAAAATGGTTTTCAGAAATATCTAATAGTTGTAGAGATGACAAGTTACCCAGACAATTTGGGAGAGAACCTCCTAAATTATTTCTAGCGAGATCTAACTGCTTCAGATTCTTCAATTCACACCAACCTGTACAATTTATCTCGAAACAGTCAAAATAGTGTTGAAAGAATCTTCTATTCAACTAAAAAATTCCAAGTAGTCCAAAACACTTAGGATGGAGAGTTGTTAATTTACCTTGAGCGGGTAGGGTGCCATGAAGGTCACATTCAGCAACAGACAAAATTTTAAGAGCAGACAATGCTCCAATGTTCCGGAGAAAGTTTATTGGGAGAGAAGTATTATCTAGATGCAATTCTTCAAGGGTGCTAGAATTGAAGAAAGTCCCTGTTAAAAAGAAAGAAAGAAGAAGAGATATGATGAAAATAGTGGTGGTACAGAATAGTCATTCCATTCAATATTATTAATTAAGACTTAAATTAGTATCCTTGAGAGAACTGATATTGAATAGGGAGATGATTTTTGGATAGAAACGACAAATTGCCAGAAAAATCTAGAGATTTCAAAAGGTATTGTAAATAACAGAACTTTACCATTGACAGTAATCGATCCTGTCCACTCATTATATGATAGCTTTAAAGACCTGAGAGAAGAAAGTCCACGCAGATGTGAGAAAATGCTGTTGTTGAATGTATTATAGCTCAGGTCAAGGTTCTCGAGTTTCCCCAGATGTGATGATATGATCTCAAAACCTGCAAGAGAGTTGTTTCTAAGAGTAAGTCATAATGAGCTCATGATATGCATGATATATAGAAACTAAAGATAATTAGAATTGATGAGATGTTGTTGTTCAATTGATATATGATTCTCAAATTATACATAAAAAGAAACAATTTTTAATCGTTCTAATTTTGATCTTATCGGAGAAAAAAAAAACAATTTATGGATATAAAGTCGATAAAGATGGAAGCTAAGTTATGATATACTTACAAAACAAGATAAAGAAACTTATAATTAAGATCTCATCGGTAATTAAAACAAGAATAACAATCCTAGCAATAATTAAGTTTTTCTAATAAAGAAATTGGCAGTCTCTCGTTGGCTGTCTAGTGATTTGTATTGGATAGTTTTTTTTTGAATTGATGTTAAGATCCAAGTTTTAATAATTACAATTTTGTTAATTATAATATTTTAGGAGAGAGCTTCTTATTATCTAATTCAAACTCAAATGCATTAAAAAAAAAAAACTTAGAGTTGTGCTTGACTAGGTATCTCAAGACAGAAAAAACATATATAAAAATATATTTATTTAAAAAGATAAATATAAAATATATATTTATAGGAGAATAAAATATATGCCTCTTGGACCTCATTCCAAGTGCCTCTTTTCTTGATATAAAGTCGTCCTCATTTTTGTTGATAAAGAAACAATATAATTAAGAGAATGTCATGTGAAGCATTTAGGTAGAAACTGTGTATTATACCTGATCCTGTCAACTTATTGTACGATAGATCCAAAGACTTGAGGGATGAAAACCCACTCAGAATTGATAAGATGCTGTTGTTCAATTGATTGAAACTCAGGTCAAGGTTCTCTAACTTTCCCAGCCTCATTGGTTGGAGTTGTAAACCTACAAGATATATAATTCTCAAATTATACATAAATATTTAGTTGTAGAATTAAATATGTGGGTTTTATGTTGTTCTCTTTATTGATAAAACAGTCGAGAGTTTTTCTAATAAAGAAATCGGCAGTCTCTCATTGGCTGTCTAGTGATTTGTATTAGAGAGTTTTGTTGATAGTTTTTATTAAATAGATATAAAGTCCTCATTTTTGTTGATAGGGAAACAATATAATTAAGAGAATGTCATGTGAAGCATTTAGGTAGAAACTGTGTATTATACCTGATCCTGTCAACTTATTGCGTGAAAGATCCAAAGACTTGAGGGATGAAAATCCAGTTAGAGATGGAAAAATGCTATCGTTGTATTGATTCCCTCTTAGATGAAGGTTCTCCAGCTTTTTCAACCTTGATGACAAGACTTTGAGACCTGCACGATGTTCCTCAATAGCATATTGGAAGGAAATAATTAAATGCATAGAAAAAAATGATATGAGGAGGAGAAAAGAAAATGTTTCGAAGCTAAATAATTAAAAGATTACCATAGAAGCTACCTGATCCAGCTATCAACTCATTATATGATAGATCCAAAGACTTGAGGGATGAAAATCCAGTAAGAGATGGAAAAACGGTATCGTTGTATTGATTCCCACTTAGATGAAGGTTCTCCAGCTTTTTCAACCTTGATGACAAGACTTTGAAACCTGCATGATGTTCCTCAATAGCATATGGGAAGGAAATAATTAAATGCGTAGAAAAAAATGATACGAGAAGGAGAAAAGAAAATGTTTCGAAGCTAAATAATTAAAAGGTTACCATAGAAGCTACCTGATCCAGCTGTCAAGTGATTATATGATAGATCCAAAGACTTGAGAGTGGAAAGGTTACCATTGAAACATGACAAAATGCTTTTATCATTATTAAATCGGTTAAAACTTAGGTCAAGTTCCCTCAGTTTTGATGATAGGACTTCGAAGCCTGGAAGGGAATCATCAAAGCAAGATAATTGACATTAAACACCAACCAACCTTCATTTATTTTATGATTATAATTAAGTGCAGAAACATTGAACTAACCTTCATTCTCCAAGCAACCAACCAATCCATTACCTTCCAAATAAAGACTTCGCAATTCTTTAAAAGGCTGAAACAAAGATGCGTTGAGAACCCAATCGCCCAAGCTCTTATCCCTTATATGGAAAAGAGAGAGTTGGATCACTCGCCTTGTAGTGTTATCACACTCGATCCACCCCCACTCACAACAATTACTACCGTCCACCCAATCTCTCAAGGAAATGCGATATGGGTCGATCAAAGATTGGATCTCCAAGAGACCAATCCTCTCTTCCTCCAAACATCCATAACAACGACCATACCATTCGCCAACCAGAGTCAATAATGCTAGCAGCATCCAAGCCCCAATTCTTTTCATCATCATCTTAGATAATTCTATGAACTACTGCGTAGAATATTGTTGTTTGTTATGTGCCTTTGGGCAACCATAGAGGTCCTATTTATACTTGTGCAGGTTCCGTGTTTTGGGATTTGAAAATTATTTTATTTTATTGTTGAGCACTTAGTCTATTTGCCAGGTTGGGAAAAATATTCAAATTAGTTTTGTTGGAATGCAACCTCACCAAACAATTTGCGTCGGCCGTATTGACTGGGAGTCAACTATTGTCGTAAAGGTGTGCATCAAGATATTGAGTGGGAGTAAACGATAACTCAAAATAAAAACAAGAAAAACCGAGAGAGAAAGGTGTGCATCAAGATATTTAATTTTACAAGACGTGATATTTATGCAGTTGTGTTTTATAAATTTTTTAATTAAATTAATTTTTTATTTGATCAAACGATAATAAAAATAGATACACATTATAAATTGATTGAATAAAATAAAAAGAGAAAAAAATAATATGCAAGGCTATACATATTAGAAATATTATCTGAAATAAATTTATTTTTATTTTCAAAAATAAAATTCATCTATACAAAATATTTTAAAAATTATAGATTAATTAGAAAAACCTCCTCAAAAATTAAATGCATTATTAAAAAATAATCATCATTTCAAATAGGCTTTCTAAATAACATAACAGAGAAAAGGGATATTAATATAAATATAAATATAACTAAGATTAAGATTACTTTTTTAAAAAATAGAAACAAAAAAAAAGAAAACATTTTTCTTAAGCAAAAAAAGAAAAGTAAATAGTGTTGTCCCCAGTAAAACTTATGTGGTGAAAACTTAACCGGGTTTAATATTTTTTTTTTAAATTTATAACAAACTTAAAAGAAAGTAAATAATATCATTCACAGTAAAATATGAAGGGGTAAACAATGCAACTGCAGAGTGTTAACCTCACACATTTTCTTTTAAATTTATAAAAAAAACTTAAATTTAAAAAAAACTCATGTGCTCAGTATCTTTTTAAGGTGAATTAACAAGTTTCAACTTAACTTTGTATCTTCTCTAGATATGTCTGTGACCGTGCTTTGATTTTCTCACAACCATTAAGATGGTTCGATACCAAATAAATAGACACAAATTTATAATACTTTCCTGTTATTCTCCGATAGTATCTTCGTTTCTTGATTGAATTTCTTTTTAAATGATGAGTTACCACTCCCTTTTGCCTTTGCTGGCCTCCCACATAGATATAAAGAATTCCTCTCGATAGAATTTTCTTTGAAATGATGAGAATATTTTAGAATTTTCTGGTTGACGCCAGCTGTCAACAACTATCTTACATTCCCTTGGCATCGTGTTCCATGCCTTTACAAAATATTAAAGGCTCCAATGCCTCTCTAGCAATAAGATTATTTTTTTATTTGTCACCGAATACATGTGTCATTTATCGAAAAACTTAATTTAATCACACACAAAAAAAAATAAAATAGATCCAACTACCATGCCATTCACAATTTTTTTTTTTTTTTTATGATTTAGTGTTATGTTAACCAGGCAACATTTAATTACCATGATATAAAATACAAAAATAGTGGGAATATAAAAACATGTTTTTATATATTTTTTATTTTAAAAGTATAAATTTTACTCCAATTTCACTCAAAAATATTGTAAAAAGATATTTATTTTAAATTTATAACTAGCAAAGATAATTTATTAATCACTAACTTTCTGGTTATAAATATATTTTTAGTTGTCTTTTTCTCTTTTGTATTTCTAATTATTAACTAATTGAATATATAATAAATACGAGTGAAAGAATAAATTTAGTTGTATAATGTGCTAAAGTTTAAATAGGCGACTTTAGAATCACCAAGCAATGAATCACACGGGAAGATTGAAAACAATAATTAAAGTGATTTTACTAACATTGTAAAAAAAAAAAATTGTATAAATGTAATTAACACAAGTTAATCCAAGTCAAAGTCTTCAATGGAAAAACATGAATAAAAGGTTGACTTGACCATTGCTGTCAAGCGTTTTTTCTACGAGTTGGGTCCGTTAGACCATTTCCAAGCTTGAGAAGGGATGATATATATATATATATTATATATGCTTTAATTTTCAACTTGTATAAAAATAAATCTTAATATAGTGTGTTAGAATGCAACCACCGATTGATTAATTTTAATGGCTGGTGATTTAAACTTAGGTGTTTTTTTCGGTATTAATTATATATTCCTCAATTATCATAAAAAAATAAGAAAAAAACTAATAATAAGATTAAAAATAAATGTTTTATTTATTGAAATAATTAAAAGTAAGGTTTACTTAAGGTATATATGGATGATAAAAAATTAACTATAAAATCAATTTATTAAAAAAATCATAGATTTAGGTTTCCTAATTTTAAATGTAGTGTGAATGCATTCCGCAAGAAAAAATAGTGCAAAATTAGCCTTTCAAGAAATAGAGAATCTTCCTCTTTCAAGGAATTGATTAGTGTTGGAAAATCGTCTTTTGCTCTAATATTTTCCTCACTTTCTCTATAGTTTTACCTTATAATAATATAATTCTTGTGTTATCCTTCAAGATTTCAATTGAAATTAAGGAGGGGTCGTAAAAAATTTAATTTTTATAAACATACCTTAACTTAATTTGGATGTGGATAAGTGTTTGAAATATATTTACATCCAATATAAACAACTCATCAATGAAAGTCGGCATTGGTTAGCTAAAATATTGAAAATGCTTACTCTTTTTTTATTTTTTTATGGCCATGCAGTTCCTATATATATATATATTAGTTGAAATTTTATGATTTCCATTAATCCTTTTAAATTAAAGTCAAGTTATTAATTATATCCTATAAATTTCTAGAAAACTAATTCTATCAAATTTTGTCATTTTATTTACGAACTATAGAAGGCGATTGCTACAAACTAAAATTCCAAGCAAGGAAGCTCTTTCAAAAACTTTTAAGCTTTTTTTATTTGCATTTAAAATTTTATAAAAAAATAAAATTATATTGGATCAAGCCTAAACACTATATAAAAATTCTTCAACAATACATTAAAAACAAATCAAAGTTACTCTTTAAAACATCAAATCATTAAATCTTACATATCAAATAAATCAACTTTATCATATATCAAATTAAAAGGAAGAATCAAATGATTGTTTTATTTTTTATAAAAATAGTTTAAATAGAAATTATTATGTGGATCATATGGCCCTAGGCAAATTAAGGCCTCACATATAGCCAGCTATAGCATGGGATAGCCAGCGGTCATTCCATCAGGAGATTTGTGAATTCTGGAGCCTTTGCAATGTGCTTGCATGTGTCCAAGAACGCACCAGGAACTCCATTTTGACAGGGAAACCTTTGACGAACTGTATTATATGTGATTTGCTCCTGGTTTTATAAATTAGAAAGTGTAAAGTGTAAATTGTAAATCCCAACCAATAAGATATCTACATAAGAGTCTGTAAATGTTACAGATGATTTGAATATTATTTTATTTTATTGTTTAGCACTTGGTCAATTCGCCAGGTTGGGAAAAATATTCAAATTAGTTTTGTTGGCATGTAACCTCACCAAACAACTTAAGACTTCACTAAACAATTTGCGTAGACTGTATTGACTGGGAGTCAACTATTGTCGTAGTGCTTTTCTGCACTATCTGTGTGCGTGATTGGAAAGAAAAGCAGGTGGCAACTGGGGTGTGAAAATAAATAGAAAACTACAACAAGGGTGTGAAAATGAGTTACTTCTCCAAAAAGAATATATAAATTATTGAATATCTAATGGAAAGGATTCATGAAACTACGCCTAATATATATATATATATATATATATATATATATATATATATATATATATTGTAGAGTATATATTGCAGTGTGAGATAAGGTTAACTCATTGCATTTTCATAAATTGAAAGGATTTCTCTGCTTTTCTTTGTCAATTACAGCACATGCATGGAGGTGTTCTTACTCAGAGTAAATGCTATTGTAATGTTTTCACAGAGACTCCCTGTTTTTTTCAAAATTATTTAAAAAGCAATCACAATCACACTGAGCTCTTAGTGGGTGGATTTTAAGCATAAAAGGGATTTTTTTTATTAAAAAAAAGAAAGAAAGAAAGAGGGGGGCATCATCACGTGAAAAGCAAGGAGCTTGCCACCCATTATACAGTGTGGATATACCACTTTCTCTTGTATTATATCTTCCACGGATCTAAAGTAATTGATCAGAAAGTGGATATATCACTTTCTCTTCTTTATAGCACTACTGGCGAAGATGAGTTCAAGCATTAAAAGGTTGTGAACGCGGATGCTTGACTTGCTGTGTACCATTTTGATTTTTAAAAGCAACCATGCAGTAATTTCCTGGTGATTTCCTTACGCATACTGGTGGTCTCTTCCAGAATCTTTTTCCAGACAACCCTCATATTGTTTGATGAATTATTTTCTTTATTCCCGTTTCAATGTTTTCATACTTCAATACTGTAGAGTATATATTGCAGTGTGATATAAGGTTAACTCATTGCATTTTCATAAATTGAAAGGATTTCTCTTTTTTTCTTTGTCAATTACAGCACATGCATGGAGGTGTTCTTACTCAGAGTAAATGCTATTGTAATGTTTTCACATAGACTCCCCTGGTTTGCAACTAATTCACTTACATATTATAGAACATAGCCATAAATGAAAGGTTCTTTCAATTCAAGAAAATTAACCATGAAGCTCGTAGCTAGAATTTTTAGACAAAATGGTGGCGAAGTAAACTCCTATACTCTGTACCTCTGGAGGAAGTAAAAAAAGATGTCTATGTATATTACTTGACCGACACTTGCTTATGTCATTATTTTTTTTTTATCTTGGAACATAGCCATAAATGAAGGGTTCTTCCGGTTCAAGAAAATTACTATTTGATGTCTATGTATCTTGATGTTGTATATTACTTGCCCGACACTTGCTTATGTCATTATTTGTTTTTATTTTTTGCTAATGATTCCTCACATTTTTTATACTGGTGTGGTTTGTAAGTTCAGGGTTCTTGCTCACTGCTACTAACTTCTCTATACTTTGCCTGGTCTGAAATCTTAGCTCAAAAAACCTATTCACAAGCATATAACCTGTTAAAATCCCTTCAACACTTAATTACAATAATTTGTTAACTACATGCTACCTAATAAACTAATCATAGCTCCTAGAACATTCAGAATTCTATTATGCTTTTTGGGTTGTAAACTAGTCTCATTACCTTTTCATTCATATATATAATTCAGATAGCAATTCCTTTTATATAATTTATAATAATCCCCGAAATCATTCCTGGGTATTGTTAACAGATAGTCCGTCCACGTATTCTTTACTATTTTCATCATAGCTATTTCTGTGAAAACTGGATTAATGCACCATTTATGGTATTAAAAACTAGAGAGAACAAGCTTTTCCTATATATAAAATTTGGGTTAAAAACAGTTTCTATTCAAATCATTTTTTGGATCAAACAGTAGCCCCATGTAAAAATACTTAAACTAACAACTTCTAACTTTATTGCCTAATTGTTAACCTAATACTTCTATACCATTAAACAACCACTAAGCAATCATATTTTCATGATCTATACCACTAAGCAATTATATTTTCATAACCTATTTAATTAATCCGAAACCTTTCTAAATATAATGTTTTTATTATCTCGAAATAAAAAAACATAATCTCACTACAACATTTAATAATTTTTTCCACATTAAAAATATTCAAATTAGTTTTGTTGGCATATAACCTCACCAAACAATTTGCTTGGACCGCATTGACTGGGAGTCAATTATTGTCGTAATTGATGAGAAAGTGGTATATCCACTTTCTCTTCTTTATAGCACTATTGGCCAAGATGAGTAATTTCCTGGTGATTTCCTTATGCATACTGGTGGGCTTCTAGAATCTTTTTTCCAAATAATCCTCGTTAGACACTATTGGGGTTTCGCTTGGAGTAAGATTTGTATCATGATTTTTTTATCAGGTTACGGGTTAATTTGTATCAACCTAATTTTATGTGTGTGTCAAAACAATATTTTTTTTTTATATATAAATATAAATATAAATCTTGAGTTTTTTTATAATCTTAAGAGGTAGTATATTAATAGTCGAATCATTATCTACCAAGATACAATTTATCATCTTTTTATTGATATATCTTTTAACCATCTTTTTATTGATATATCTTTTAATTCAAAAATATTGTTTATGGAGTTTTTGATCCAAGCAACACGTCTTCATCATTAAAGGATATCTCCGTAGTGCATACACATTGAGACAAGTTGAAAGAGTTAGTTTTAGTAGGAGTTTTCTATATATTTTTCTCATTTTTTATGTTAAATTAGGAAGAGATGAATAAGAAACTGAACTTGAGGATGGACTATATCATTGTTAACTTCTTGATAAGAATACTCCAACATGATGGTCAGTGCAAAAAAGAAAACAAAGTAATTAAACAAGACAGACTTAGGATTCCACAGATCAATATAGTTACAAAACTTCACGAGTGAAACGACCAACAATAAGGCTAAGCTATGAGGTCAACACACTAAAAAGCACCCATTAGCTGGACACATTCAAGAAAATTGCCGACAAGTTTCGAACTAACACAATTTTGGGCCAAGAATGCAAGAAGCAAACAACTTATTCCCTCACCAGCAACCACAACAAATTCAGTACTCCCATGCTACGAATTAATACGTACAAGGCTTCAACACTCCAAAGCCTGCAAGAGAAATATCAAAGCAAAATAAGTAGCGTTACACAGCAGCCATTTCATCATTTTTAATTTTAGTATAACACAATAATATGAACCAGCCTTGATTCTCAAAGGCACCCAACTAATTCATTAGCCTTCAAATCAAGACTTTGCAATTCTTTCAAAGGCAGAAACAAAGATGCTTTGAGAACCCACTCGCCTAACCCCCAATCCCCAGCACCCCCAAGAGAGAGTTGGATCACTCGCCTTTCGGTGATATCACACACAATCCTAGACCACGCACAACAATTACTGCCCAGGTATTTCGACAGTTATAATTTTTTTATTTTTTTCTTTGCTTCGAATTAATATTGTTTTGGTGTTTTTAGATTATTTTGATGTGTTAATATCAAAAATAATTTTTTTTATAAAAAATATATTATTTTAATACATTTCTGAGTAAAAAAACAACCACAACCACACTCCTAAATAGGCTCTTAAAGAACCCATTAGCTGGACACGTTCAAGAAAATTGTCCACAAGTTTCAAAATCATTCCTGGGCATTATTGACAGATAGTCCGTCCTTGTATTCTTTACTATTTTCGTCATAGCTATTTCTATGAAAACTGGATTAATGCACCGTCTATGGTATTAAAAACCAGAGAGAACAAGCTTTTCCTATGTATAAAATTTGGGTTAAAAATTGTATCTATTCAAATAATTTTTTGTATCAAACAGTAGCCCCGGTAAAATACTTAAACTAACAACTTCTAACTTTATTGTCTAATTGTTAACCAATACTTCTATACCATTAAACAACTACTAAGCAATCATATTTTCATGATCTATACCGCTAAGCAATTATATTTTCATAACCTATTTAATTAATCTGAAACCTTTCTAAATATAATGTTTTTATTATCTTGAAAAAAAAAAGAGACTGTTTGGCAGTGCACACAGAAATGGGAAAATGTCATTGCCAGTTTGAGTGGTGTGTTTGCATTTGATTTGTTAATTTCGAGTTTTGTCAAAGAATGATTACTGGTCAACAAGCTTTTTATTAATTTAATTTATCCTGTCATGTGAAGGGCCAAACCTGTCATTGCCAGTCATAGTCACAAGTCTTGGTCTTACTATTTTATTATTTATTTATTAATTAATTGTTTGATTAATCAACGAAACTGTGCGATTCTCATGTGATTTTTTGAACACGGCCATGATATATATATATATAACTTTTCAAAGGATTTTGATGGAGAGGACATTGCAACAAATTATCCACGTGATACCATTGTCATCATTCAATTTTTTCCACGAGATGGAGCCGTATGCTTTGGGCTGTAAAAGCTATTGTTTTTTTCCACGAGATGGGGCGTATGACAGGTACATTTTATTTCAATTTAAAAAATAGAATAAATTAGAAGATATTTCATCTTCGAAATCTTATTTTGTTTTATGAATTTCCCCTAAATTCTCACTAGTATTCCAGCCATTTTATTATGATCAAATAATATTTTATTTTTAATTTTACAGTATCAATTATATTTCTCAATTTTATAAGAAGTCTTATAACATGTATTTATATCACAAATTAAAATTCTAAGGAATCAGAGTTTATAAAAAACTTTGCAAAATTACCAATGATATTTTTATAATTTTATTCAAATTCATAATTTGATACGAAATGTCATTTCTAGTGTTTTTTTTATATATTGAATTATTTCTAAAATACTTGTTTATTGTCATGACAAAAAGTCTTCTTCTTTTTCTTTCTAGAGAGTCTAATTTTTGTAAACACAACCAACAAGTAAGATGGATGAGAATTTATAATGTGAGATAGGTCTATAAAACTTTTGTCATCTGCATTTTTTTCCACTCTAGTGAGATGGTTTCTAAGACCATTGCCCTGTAAGCATTTATGAGTTCATGAGACCAATTCCATCTGCATATTGATCCCTAAGACCGTTGCCATCATGCATTTTTTTCAAGAGATGGGTTCGTGAAATACTTTGGTTTAATAGGGAATGTTGTTATTGATTATTTAATAAATTTGATTATTTAATTGGAAGAAATCCTTAAATGTTATTAACACAAGAATCAATTTATTTTCTTAAGAAAAAAAATATTGTAACCATTTAAGTAATTTATTTATTTATTTAATGAAAATATGAAATAGTTTAAAATCTTGTGGTATATTTGTTGTCTTTAAAAGCTATGAACTTATATCTCAAAACTTGAAAAATAATATAAAATATTAAGTGATCATTGAGTGTGTGTATGTATATATAATCCTTTTCAAAACAAAAAGGATTTTGATGGAGATGGACATTGCAACAAATTATCCACCACGGGATGGGTCAGTGATACCATTGTCATCATGCAATTTTTCCCACGAGATGGGGACGTATGCTTGGGGCTATAAAAAGCTATGATTTTTTTTAAAGAATTGTTTTTTTTTATTGGGCCGGACCCGACCGATCATTTTGGGCTGGCCAACACTGTCCAACCCAGAAAACTAAAACAAACAGCGGAGAGACTACATTGTTCCCATGCAATGTGAACAGTGGAGCGGCCCGGAGAAGATGAAGAAGAATAGGAGGAGGAAGCAGACCTGCAGCCTAGCAGTGCTGCCGGTGGCGGTGGACGGTGTTGCGGTTGCGGATCGTGGTGCTAACTGGCTGGTGGTTCTTCTTTCTTTCTCTGCGTTTCCCTTCTGCTTTTTTTCTCTTCTGCTCTGTTCTTCCTCTTGTTCCCTGTTTTATTCTTTTTCTCCCTCTCTAGTCCTCTCAAACGTCCCCTGGAGCTGCTGCCTGCAGATGAAGATGAAGTTGAGGGTGATCAGTGCTGTAATCGAGCAACGTTTCTTTCTTTTCTTCTGCTACTATTTTCGTTTCTGATTCTCCTTTCATTTAATTCTTATTTGCACTCTTCTTCTTCTTCGTCTCTGGTTTTTGAAATGACGAAGACAATGGCAACGCTGGTTCTGGTCTCAACGTTTTCCTCTGCATACATTCTTTCCTTCTACTCGTTTCTGTCTCCCTCTCGTGTTGCTCCCCACTTTCTCTCTTGTCCTGCTCGCTCCCCCTCCCTGTCTCCTCCTCTTTTTTTTTTTATGTCCGTCTCTCCTCTGGCTTTTTATAGCCAAAGGATGCATGCTTTTCGGGATTTATTGCAGGAAGGTTGTAACGGCCGAAGTGCATCATGGTGGAGAGGGATATCAGCCGTGAGACGTGCTCCCCTGATTGAAGCAGCTCCACCGCTAACGTCTCTATTTACGCTCATTTTCCGGTTTGGTCCTTGGTTTTGTATTTTTTCAATCAAGTCCCTAACTGCCCATAAAAATTTAATAATTATGCAATTAAACCCTTGATTTGACCAAATCAACTCTTCAAAATTATAATTGGACCCTTGAACTTTAATTTCTTCCAATAAAAGCCTAAATCGACATAAAATTCAGTTTTTATTTCAATCAAACCCTCCATAAATTCAATTAAACCCTCAATAAAATTTAATTGAGTCTATAAACATCTGATTTTGGATATATTTTTTAAAAATTAAATTTTCTTTGTTAACAGGACTCTCGTCAGTCAACGAGATATACTATCAAATTTCAATCTTTGCATTTTTTAACCTCCTCGACCAATTTTTTTGGCCATTTTGGGCGGTCCGATAGCTTTTCTCACTACAACATATATTATTTATTTATTTATTTTATTATTATTATTATTATTTCCAAGTCAAGTCAAGTGTAGACCATATAAGAGCTCTTTCTTCCAAAAGGAGGAGATCGAAAGGATGGTCAAGGAGATGCTACACAACAGCATAATACAACCAAGTGTTAGTCCCTTTGCCTCTACTATTCTTTTGGTGAAGAAGAAGGACAACACATGGTGTTTTTATGTAGACTTTCGACAGCTAAATGAAGTCACTATTAAGAACAAGTTTCCCATTCTTCTAATTGACGACCTATTGGATGAGATACAAGGATCCATCATCTTTTCAAAACTGGATCTAAGGTCAGGATACCATCAAGTTCGTATGCGTGAAGGGGAGATATAGAGAAGATAGCATTTTGAACTCATCAAGGGCATTATGAATTCAAGATAATGCTCTTTGGTCTCACGAATGCTCCTGCAACCTTCCAAGCCTTGATGAATGATATCCTAGAGCCATTCTTGAGAAAATTTGTCTTAGACGATATTCTAATTTATAATTCCTTTCTAGAAGCACATATTAGTCATTTGAAGCAAGTCTTGGAAATGCGTAAAACTAACCAACTATATGTGAAGAGATCCAAGTGCACATTTGTAGAGCCACAGGTGGAGTATTTGGGGCATATAATTTCAACTGAAGGGGTAGCCACTGATCCTAAGAAGACACAAGCAGTACAGGAGTGGCTAGTTCCAAAATCCATTAAGGAGCTATGGGGATTCCTTGGCCTAGCTGGTTATTATAAAAAAATAATTAGGAAATTTGGTATTATCAGCAAGCCTTTGACAGAGATGCTCAAGAAGAATAACTTCCTTTGGCATGAAGGAGCACTGAAGGCTTTCCGCAACCTGAAACAAGCATTGTGTGAGGCTTCAATTCTTTCCCTGCCTGACTTTACCAAACCGTTTGTGCTGGAAACACACGCTTGTGATACTAGAATTGGAGCAGTACTCAGCCAGGAAGGAAGACCATTAGCATTTTTGAGCAAGGCCTTGGGAGTCAAACATTTGGGGTTATCCATTTACGAGAAGGAATACCTTGCTATTCTAATGGCAGTCGACAAGTGGAGGCATTATTTGGAACAAGATCAGTTTGTCATTCAAACTAATCATGAAAGTCTGACGTATCTACTTGATTAGAAGATTCACACTCCTATTCCAAAGAAGGGACTAACTAAGTTGTTGGGGTTGAACCATCGGATCAGGTACAGAAAAGGGAAGGAGAATAAGGTTGCAGATGCCTTATATAAGAGGACTATGCAGGGGCAAGAAGGTTGTCAAGGGAATCAAATGGAAGGGGGAAGGTTCACCGCCATAACACAAATAACTCCCTTCTGGTATGACAAGATTTATGCCTCTTATAAAGATGATGTCATGTTGCAGGATATAATGAGAAGTAAACTGGTAGATGCTGCACAATCTCCTAGCTTTACATATGCTGATGGTGTGGTTAAGTATAAGGGGAGAGTTGTTATAGGATCTGCAGGGTAATTAAGGGAAGAGCTCATCAAGTCTACCAATGATTCCTACTGGCCTTCTATGAAGAAATTAGTACAAGAAATAGTTCAGCACTGTGACATTTGTAACCATGGATTTCATAGAAGGACTTCCAAGGTCAGGAGGCAAGGATACCATTATGGTCATTGTTGATCGATTTACAAAGTATGGGCATTTTATCACATTAGCCCATCCCTTCACAGCTCAAGAGGTGGCTAAGTTTTTCTTGGATCACATTTATAAGTTCCATGGCTTGCCTGCCATGATATTAACTGACAGAGATAAAATTTTCACAAGCCTGTTCTGGAGAGAATTGTTTAGACATCTGGGCGTAAAGTTGTTACTAAGCACCTCCTATCATCCTCAAACGGATGGCCAGACCGAGAGAGTGAATCAATGCCTGGAGACTTACTTAAGGTGCATCATTATGCATTGTCCCAAGAAGTGGAACAACTAGATAACAGCATTATGCATTATCACTAAGGTGAATCTTTCTGAGGAAGGGTATTGTTACGTACCTGGATGACAGAATAGTCAGAGAAGTTGCAACAAGAAGAAGACTACCTTAGGGAGGCAAGAAAGAGCGGGAAGTAGAGACGTCAGGAGCACGCAACCTGTTGTTTAGTTGTTAATATTATGTTAGTTAGTTGGAGAACATTCGGTTAGCAAAGTTTGTTAATCAGTTAGAGTTAATTGATAGATTGCAGTCTAATTTCGATCTCATTTCTCTCGTCTCTTACTCTCCTCTGCTGCTATCATTCTGCTTCTTAACCCCAGCACCCCCAAGAGAGAGTTGGATCACTCGCCTTTCAGTGGTATCGCACACGATCCTAGACCACGCACAACAATTACTGCCCAGGTATCTCGGCAGTTATGGCTTGTGTAGGTTTTGGTTCACGATGGAGATGATGGATACAATAATGTATTTCGACAACAAAACTTTCAATTCTTGTAGAGTTCTTTATGGAAAAGGGATTGCGAAGAGGGGACTCTTTATCAACATCTCTTTTCAATATAGCGACTGAGGGTCTTAGTAGAATGCTAAAAAGAGATGTGATTTGGGACTCATAAAAGGTATTTGTTTTGGTCTGATCAACTGAAAACTACTCACTTTCAGTTTGTAGATGATACTCTCATCTTCAGTTCATATGATTTTCCATCTCTTCAAACATCAAAAGAACTATGTGATGTTTTGAGTTGATTTCTAGGCTGAAGGTTAATTTCCACAAGAGTTCAATCACTAGAACTAGAATTGATGATGTTGTTATTTCTTCAACTGCTAGCAATCTAATATGTAGGATGGAGGGGATGCCATTTAAGTATTTGGGTCTACCTATTCATGCATCTTCATCTCATACATCCGTTTGGAAAACTATTGCTTGATTAACTCAATTATAAATAATCTTTCTTTATTTCCTATCCATCCACTGTTGCTACCAAAAATTGAGAAACATATCATATCTTTCTTTGGTTCTCAGGAGGAAGAAGGGAAAAAACTATGCAATGTTAAATGGGCATTAGTGGTTCCTCCAAAAAAAAAAAAAACAAAAAAGGTGGGTATAGAATACATTATTGATAAAAATAAAGCCTTCTTAATTTTTCAAATGGCTATGGAGGTTTGGGAGGTCTCATACAAGACTATGAAAAGATGTTATCTACAACATCCACAACCAAAAAGCATATTTGAACATGCCTTTAGTTTGTGTTAATTTAAAGGGCAGTACATGGTCCAGGAATGTCATTACTTTTTATAAGGACGAGGGACTTGAAAATATTTTGCAAAGAAAGAAGTTTGTGGTTTGGTTGGCAATGGTAGAGATATTAGCTTATGGAATGATGTCTGGCTGATAGATTCTTGTCTTGCAGTTCAATTTCCTACACTTTATAGAGTCTACCTGAAGATCAAGTCTCCTCTATAGCTACTGCAGCAGTAAAAGCTTCTATCCAACCAGCCAGTGTGAGGCCTTCCCCTTTTGCTAGCAATGTAGCTTCTTCAAGTAGCTAAAGTTCTGCTTCAATAAATGCCACGACATCGGCAGTAACTGGTGCTACAACAATGATCTTCAACTACCCAAACTTCCCTGGCAATTTTGCAGAATGGTGCGTACGAGATTCCAATCCCTGAACATGTTGGGGGCCACAACAGCTTACAAAGGAACCCATCCTCAGGCTGTCTTTCTTCAATGGATCAATTTTATTCTTCTTGAATGCTTCATCCTTCACAGCTTCAGCGACAGCAACAACCATTCATACAGACACAGCAAAGCAAATAGGGTCATCAAAATCCAAGTATTTCTAGTGGCTCCTCGTCATCCCAGAAGCATTAGCAGAATCAGCAGCATAAACCAATGGGAGTGAATTAGGTGGAATCAGCAGCTGTCATCAAGATCCAACCATTTGCAAAATCATCAGCGGAATCATTCCCTGCCGAACTAGCAGCGTCAGCTGATGCAAAATCAGAATGTTAATCACAAACACCAACTCTTAAGATCTCAGACATCTCTTCCTTTTGCAATGTCATTTGCTCCATCAACGGAACCACAACTTTCCCAGGTCTTGATGTTTGATTGCTGGTACAGAATCATGCTCTTCTCCAAAGCCCTCCAGAGGCATCAAGTCATGGCTATCACTTCATCACTGCGGCCCAAGCAACACAGCAGACGAATTACCGTGTGCCTGAAGAAGGGGAAAATGGAGGAAGACACTTCAAATATGGAAGGAGAGAGGAAGGCCGATATGATTGGAGGACAGACCCCATTAACTGGTGGGCAGTCAATTGTGTTCTCTCGGCTAGATTTAACAGACTCCTCTGTTTCAACAATGCCTGTGAACAAAGTTGTTGATAGCTCAGTCCGAACTCTTAACCTTGGGTACACTCCTGCTCGGACCTCAAGCCCTGCTATGTCAGCTGCTACTATTGGCAGTGTAAATGCACCAAGTATACAACAACAGATGCAGCGGAATCAGCAGCAGCAGCAACGAAGTCAGCAAATCCATCAACTTCAGAAGCATCAACAATTTGCAGCTGCAGCTTCCACTCATAGTGAAACACCAACAACTAGTAATGGAAGTGTTTATTCGGACCACATCTCATCATCATCATCTATGGGCACCAAGTTACCTAATGCACTTTTGCATTTCCTCAAAATCTTGTTCAAAGCGGCAGTAGCAGTAGCAGTTAACAAAGTATGCACTGCAACAGACTCAACTAATCTACACTAATGCTTTTATGCAAGCTCAAACTCAACATGTGGCAAATTCAACAAGCTTTGCATCAGCAGCTAGTGGGTTTCATCTGCAAAGACATCGCAATGAGCAGCAACCGCAATGCATCGGCAACTCTTCTACAACGATGTTGTTGTTATATCATCCAGTCATGTAAATTTTTGTGACTCCCAACCTCCTAGCAACCACAAGAGGATGTTTCCAGTTTTTTTTTCAACAACTACTGCTGAGATAACAAAAATAGAGGAACAACTGATAGAGCTCCAGCATTCGAGCAGAGTTTAATAAAAATTATAAAGCAAGGTCAGATGCGTGAGCCTTGTTTTATAAATTTTTATTTGAATTTTAATAATTGTTTTCAATTATTATGTATATGACATAAACATTTGTTCATGAAAGTTTAATTTAAATAACTTTTTTAATCTTAGAATTTTTAAATATATTTTGAGCATGATTTTATCATATTTATGAATTTTTTTTAAAATTTTTTTGTGACAATCATACAATATTCTTTTAACAGAAAAAATGATTCTAGTTAAGAAAAAATACTTGCATTCACCAGTATAAACAATAAATATGTTAATAAGAAAATTTTTTCTTGATGAAGAAAAATTCAAAACGACTGTATTTTCAAGTTTAATGACAATGCCAAGAAGTTTCTTTAGACTTTGATATTTTATTTTATATTTAAAGTTTTTTTGATCTCCACAACATAGCACTAGCATGCAAACTTGTATATTTTTAAGGCAGCGTTTGGTTACTATTTGAGATAATAGAGACAAAGAAAATGGAGACAGAGAATACAAGACATAAAAGAAGAATGAGATAGAATTGTGTCCACTAGTGATAATGTACAAGACAAAGTGATTGTCTTTGTATCATGTTTAGTTATGATAGACGAGAAAGAATAAAAAATATATATAAAATATTTTACTTTTAATATGTATTGTTGTCAAATTTATATATTTTTTTGTTGTTACTCATTTTTGGACCCCACGTGCTAGAGATGGTATATACTTCTTTTGAACTAAGTGTAGGAATTTAACTCATGTTTGCTAGAAGATTGACAAAAGCAGAGAAAGAAATATTTTTTCGAAACCCTGTTTGAGTTGTTTTCTGATTTCTTTATCCTTCCCCTTTGCTGCCAAAATCATCATTTTTTCTTAGATTGACCAGGAGTCTTCATAATGCTACATTTGTTCCTTCTTATCTGGTCTTTAAGGTTGGATAAATCCATCAGAATTTGCACTAAAAAAAAAAATTGGTTTTGTTGCTGTCACAAGTTTTTGTTCCAACTTAGGCACTGATTCTGACTTGGTTTCATACGATATCTAATCATCCTAGCTATATTCTGTCACTCACGATATATTAAAAAATTGACCTACCTTTATTGGTTCCTAGGGATCACTGTTTTTAGGGCAGACTCTCAGTCACATTTTGATGCTCGACATTGTCAGATCAAGAACCTTTTTGACCATCTACATTACTACCAGATTATGTTATCTAAAACCATTTTATCTCACTTGACTACTTTAAAGTTGTAGTCCTAGACGCGTAGATAAATTTGGGCTTTCTAATCGCTTGATTTCAATATTAGAAGCTCAAGATATTCCTGTTTGAATATCTAATATGAAAGTAGAGAATTCTGCCGCGAGAAGAATTCTGACCCGAGTTTTGTATTACAAAAACTATTTCCATCACAATTTTGTTGATTTGTTCTTAGGTCATACTCTCAATATTCTTAACAATGTTAGTTTTTGAAAAGTAGATTTTTCTGCAAAGTAGCAAAAAAAAAAAATGTTCAAAACTTATTCAAGAAATTATACAGTTAGCGAGTCACAGATGATAAATCTTTTTAAAAAATTGGCAACAATAACAGTACTCTATTACTATTAATTAACTTAAATATTCAAAACTTAAAAATAGTTTTTAAATTTATCCATGCCAATTTATCTTAAGAGAGTCGCAATCTGTGACTAGTTAAATTATATTATTTCTTTAAATAAATTTTGAATTGTGTTATTTCTTGTTCTAGATGCTATTTTGCAAAAAAAAAAAAAGATTAACGTTTGAGTTATTCATTGTTCTTGGATTTGTAGGTATAACAACTGAAGATAGCATTCAAAAGCGATGGTGACATGGTAGAGCTTTGAGTTATTGCTGTGTTCTAATGATGAAGATGTAGGAAAACGATCTCCCTTCTCCTGTCTGGAGCTGGGCTTCCTCTCCCTGTAAGAACAACCAACATCTTATCTGCGTTGTTGTTAGTGGCCACTTCATCGACCCATTAGTGGGTGGATTTTAAGCATAAAAAGGATTTTTTTTAAAAAAAAAAAAAAGAAGAAGAAAGAAAGGAGGGGGGGCATCATCACTTGAAAAGCAAGGAGCTTGCCACCCATTATAGAGTGTGGGGCACTCTTGCATCCAACAATATATGATCCTGAGGTTGTTCTGGTGATGGGTATTGGCCATTACATAAAGCTTCGACAAGCCCTTTTAGCTGCCTGTTATTAGAATTTGTATAATGAGCATTCAAACTTAAACTTCTTTAAATGGGATGAAAACGAGTGAAAATCAAGAAGTTGGAGGTGTTCATCTCTAATGCATAGCTAAAGATCCTTTGTAAGAAAATACAGCTAAAGACAAAGTGTGTGTGTGTAACAGAGAAATTGTCGATAATAGCAATCATTTTCTTTGTCTCTTGTGTCATATCTTCCAAAAATCTTAAAGTAATTGATGAAAAAGTGGATATACCACTTTGTCTTCTTTATAGCACTACTGGCCAATATGAATTAAAGCATTAAAAGGTCGTGAAAGCGGATGCTTGACGAGCGAGTGTTTACTTGTTAATTTTTTTTTAGAAGGAATCTGGAAAAGAATAAAGTCATCTATTTCACTTTGGGACGCCATTCCTCACCTCTCCCCGCCCTCCCTCCCTCCCTCCCTCCCTCCCTCTTCCGCCTCTCGGAAACCGCCGCATCCAATAAGGCTTCAGATTTCTGCCAGGTGCTTCCTTTTCTATCATGCTTTTGTTTTTAAAATTTATGGGTGTTTTCATTTATTTTATTCTAATTATTATTCAGAGACAGAAATTCTATTTTAATAATTAAATTAAAAAAAAACAAATAATCGATCCGATGAAGTCTCTGCTAGTGAACGCAATTCGATTTTAATAAGTAAATTAAAAAAATATATATAAATGGATCCGATGAAATCGCTGCTCGTGAACGCAATTCAAAGAAACGCACAATCAGCCGATTCTAATATTTTATTTCTCAATTTCCCCCTTAATTTACATGATATTATCCGATTTTTCTCACAGTTTTTTGTTGTAATAATCAAGCCCTGAATTCTTGAACCCAAATTTATTTTATTTTATTTTTTAGTTTTATTTTTAAGTTGAGAATAGAAATCAATTCAAATCTTTTAGGCTCGATCGATAATTTGTTAATTAGTTTATGCAGCAGCTGGAATGGAAGAGATATTACTGCCGGAATGGCCGAAAAATGAGCTGTTTGGTTGATTCTTCTTTTTTGGAATTTACTGAATTCTTCAAAATTATTAGTGTTTTTAACAACAAATCGATTTCCTTGGGTTTTTATGCTCGCTCACACATGGAAAAAAAAAAGAAAGAAAAGAACTTTAAATTTTATAATTTGGTCATGTTAACGCGAAAAAAATAAAAATAACAGGTCTGCCTTGATAACCCTACATGATATATCTTTCTTTTTAGGACTGCTCAGCTGGTCTTGAGTATGAGGTGAAAGCTTGAGAGCACGTGGAAGTGTAAAACAAATGACTTAGTTCACTTCACCCCAAAAGCATCTAGTTAGGAATAAAAAGTGCTGGGAAGTAATTTTTGTTGGAACTTCTTTTGATGATGACCTCTTGGATGGCTGCATGAAGCTTGTTCCGCTTTAAATTTCAAGGTTAATCTATTGCTATGAGCATTGGTGTTTCAATTTCAACCTTGAGTTGCAACTGAACTTAAATGAATAGTGTTGGATTTGGGCCTTCCATTTGTTTTAACTTCTACAGGATTCAAATGATAGTGATCTTAAAGTACAAAAGCAGCACACAAAAATCAATTAGCCACAATAGTGTATGGTTTCCTAGTTTCTCAGAATAAAGTTGAATGTTTTGGTGATATCTCTACATCCAAAATCATATAGACAGCTACTGTTGGCACTTGCAGTAGCCAATGAGCACTGTAGAGTATATGTTGCAGCGTGAGATAAGGTTAACTCATTGCATTTTCATAAATTAAAAGGATTTCTCTTCTTTTCTTTGTCAATTACAGTGCATGTATAAAAGTTTTCTTACTCAGACTAAATGCTATTGTAATGTTTTCATAGAGTTCCCCTGGTTTGCAACTAATGCACTTATATACCGTGGAGCATAGCCATAGCCATAAATGGAAGGTTCTTCGGGTTCAAGAAAATTAACCATGAAGCTCGTAACTAGAATTTTAGACAGAAGGGTGGCCAAGTGAACTCCTATACCCTGTACCTCTGGAATAATACGGGGAAAGGAAGTAAAAATAGATGTCTGTATGTTGATGCCATATATTACTTGATCGACACTCGGCTATATCATTATTTGTTTTTACGTTTTGCTAATGATTCCGTTGTATACATTTCTGATATTGGTGTGGTGTATGAGTTCACGGTTCTTTCTCACTGCTGCTAACTTCTCTATACCTGCCTTGTCATTAAAAACTAAATGTAATGTTTTACATGTGTAGAATGGAGACATTAAAGAGGCATCTTCCGTTTTCTGGTCAAGAGGGATTTCAAGAACTCAGGAAAATTGCCGTACGGTTTGAGGAAAAGATTTATACTGCTGCTACCAATCAGGTATTCGGCTAATGCTAGGTTCAATAATTTCGATATTCTCTAGACATGAATATACACATGCATAAGTTTGTGGATTTATGCATGTACACATGTGTGTGTAGTGTGTCCACACTTCCTCACTGGTCATTTTGTAGAAGTTCTCATCTTTTCGTTAATTCTCTTGGCAAGTGTTTTATTTAGAGTGACCAAGGTCCTTTTCAAGAACAAGGGAAGTGTGCAAAATGCAAATAACGAATCAATACATAAATAATTAAATAAAAAGAGAGGACACAGAAGTATATCCTCACAGAAGATGCAAATACAAAGAGCCTAGCATATTAGAAAGAGCATAAATCCCTTTCCCCCCTTCTCTTGTAACATGGATTGCGCAGAGATCTAATCTTTTGTTATTGATATCTGATTTCAGTCTGATTATCTGCGTAAAATATCTCTGAAGATGCTTACAATGGAGACCAAGTCTCAAAATACCATACCCACTGGCAATGGTAACAAACCCCTGGATCCAGGAGGTAATAATGCAGCCAAGCATTGAATTTCTAAACATCCTTACCTTTGTTTTATATTTCGCATTGTTATCAAACTCTTTTACATTTGATTGCTGCATATTGCTATGTATATACCATGCTTTAATAAAAAAGTTGAGTAATTGATGAATGTTCAAAAAAATTACAGATTATTTTTGTACTTTTATGCTTTGAGGTAAAACCATCTTAATTATTTCCCTCGTAACTTTACGTGTGAACTGTCATTGTTTCATTTCTTTTTCTTGCTCAATGCCTTCTTTTATTCATTTGACATGGTTTTCCTTTTTGCCTTCTATCTTGAACAGCATCTCATAGTATGCCGCCTCAAGCTCACAACCAAGGGCAGCAGCAGCAGCAAAACTTGTTACAGCCAAATCAGTTGCAATCTGGTTTGCAAACATCAACTGTTATGCAGCCTTCAATGATGCAAACTGTCTCCGGCCTTCAACAGAACCAACCATCTTCTGTTCAACAGTCAACACAACCAATGCACCAGCAACATCCACAATCAGTCCTTAGGCAGCAGCAGCAACAACCTCAACAGTCTGCTGGTATTCATCAGCAGCAAACACCAATGATGCAGCAGCCACTATTGCCTCCACAACAGCAGCTAATGGGGCAGCAATCAAATACCACTAACATGTCGCAAAATCAGTTAATTGGACAACAAAACATTGTTGGGGACTTGCAGCAGCAGCAGAATTACTTGTTACAGCCAAATCAGTTGCAATCTGGTTTGCAAACATCAACTGTTATGCAGCCTTCAATGATGCAAACTGTCTCCGGCCTTCAACAGAACCAACCATCTTCTGTTCAACAGTCAACACAACCAATGCACCAGCAACATCCACAATCAGTCCTTAGGCAGCAGCAGCAACAACCTCAACAGTCTGCTGGTATTCATCAGCAGCAAACACCAATGATGCAGCAGCCACTATTGCCTCCACAACAGCAGCTAATGGGGCAGCAATCAAATACCACTAACATGTCGCAAAATCAGTTAATTGGACAACAAAACATTGTTGGGGACTTGCAGCAGCAGCAGAATTACCTTCAAAATCTGCAGCAGCAGCAGCAGTTAATGGCTCAACAAAATAACCTCTCAAGCATGCATCAGCAACAGTTGGGCCCTCAAAGTAATGTCACTGGTAACTCAAGCATGCAATCTAATCAGCACTCTCTACACATGCTGCAACAGCCCAAGGTTACGCTGCAGCAGCAAGCACAACAAAGTGGAAGTGCTTTGTTGCCGAATCAAGGGAAGCAGTCACACTCACAGCTACCACAGCAGCAATTGATGGCACAGATTCAATCACAGCCTGGACAGCTGCAACAGCAATCAAATCCATTACAACATGATCTGCAGCAAAGGCTTCAAGCATCAGGCTCCTTGCTTCCAGAAACTTCCTCAAGTATTCTCATCCTTGCAGCTTTCTAACCATTATTCACCTCTCATAATGGTTCAAGTCAGCAATGCTCTTTTGGTAGCTTTATGTGCTACTGATGCCACTGCTATTGAAACCATTGCAATCACACTCGTTTGTTACCACATCATGCCCTCCTGCTCATCGCACCAATTGTTCACCTCTCATTTTGAATTTAACGGACATGAATTTTAAAAATATATGTATAACTGGACACTGCATTTGACACTAGGATTACTAATCATCAGCCAATTGATTTTTATGGGAAGAAAGAAATTAGCAAGTGGACTAACTCTGAGGCACTTAAGGTTTGGTGTGCTGATAAATCATCACCTTGCTGGAAAATCTCATGATCACCTCCTCGATGCTAATTCTGTAAGGCATGTGAAGTGTTTCATCCTTAACTTGTTAAGGAACAAGGACTGTGATGCATGGCTATCTATATTTTAAAGATTTTCCTGGTTAGGAGGTAAAGTGTCACTTTTGTGCTTTTCTTCCATGATAAATTGTTTGAGCCTTTTTTTTTTAATATATAATGATCACTTGTTGGAGGGGGGGTCTCTCTGTCTGTTTGAATGATTACATAACGTTGAGATGGAGTTCCCAGTACTCCAAGTCCAAAAAGGACTTGTATTCCTATGTAAGAAAATACTAATGGTCTCTCTAGGATAGGGAAAACCTATTAAAGCTCCTTATTCTTTAGGAACAATAAAATACTAAATAGAAATAAAACCAAGACCTACAATATTCCATAATTTTAAGCAAGTGTGAAAATTACAGAAATACCCTTGTGTGCAGAAAACATTCAAAAACTACATGAATTCTAATCTTTTGTTGGCTGTATCAAAATTTTTGTAGCATCCCTAGATTCAGCAGAGACTGGACATGCAAATGGTGCTGATTGGCAAGAGGAGATCTACCAAAAGGTAATTTCTGTAGTTTACTGTTCATGTATGTCATTGTCTTGCAAGATTTCAATGGAAAAGGTCTCCTGGAATTTGGTACAAGGGAGTTTTATTCAGCTATGGTTGTGATTAGTTAGGAAGCATTGTAAGTTCCATGATTGCCGCAACTAAGAAACGATAAATTACTGATAAGATGATTAAAGGTAAATATTCAGATTTCTAGGTCAAGAGGGTTATTTTCTTGGTAATGACACGACAATTTTTTCTGTTGCAAATCTCTCCCTTTCAATTTTTTCCCTGTATTTCCATACATTTATTGTGTGGTGAATTATTATTTTATTATTTCCAATAAGTCCAATTGACAATACTTCTTACTATAATAGACAGACTTGAAAACAAGAGTGAACTGTTTCTGAATAGTCATCGTTATATTTGGTTAAGTGAACAGTTATTTTCAGGATTACAATCAAGTTTGTTCTGAAACATGTGACAATGGAAGAAAGGAAAATAAGTGGACCTAATCCATTGAATCATGACCATGTCCAGTATTGTTGAATTTTATAGAAAACAAGGTTGAAATTCTGAATCGTTTAATGGCTGTAGTTGCAATTAATAACTGCATATTTGATGAGGTCAATTTTTTTGTGCCTGGGAGGATACTGAAACGGGAATAGGAGGGAGTGGTTGTAATTAGGATATAAGGGTTATAAATCTAAAGTTATAAAGCTAAGAAGTGTTTACCAAAGTCATGACATCCATTGACTTGAGTTAGAACAATAGAAAAAAATGGTGAGTAGTTTGCCGTGAGACAAAGTAACTGAACTTGACCAACCCCTGAATCTTAAAAATAAAAATAACAGGTCTGCCTTGATAACCCTACATGATATATCTTTCTTTTTAGGACTGCTCAGCTGGTCTTGAGTATGAGGTGAAAGCTTGAGAGCATGTGGAAGTGTAAAACAAATGACTTAGTTCACTTCACCCCAAAGGCGTAGCTGTGCATCTAGATAGGAAGAACATTTTATAACTCACCTCAAGGTCGAGCATGATCAGGGTTATTGTGTTGTCTATTCCGAGAAAGATGTGCCTGTAAATTTAATCTTATTTCAACAAGGGTTGTTAAGTTGATTCTTATCAGTCTGCTCATTAGAGTTGATGATAACATGAAATATTCATTGTTAATGCTCGTCCTTTTCTTCTTCTTTTTCCTAGCTTAAAACATCCTAGACAATCTCTTTGGGATGGGTTATTGTTTATGCCCTCTTCATTTTCTATTTGCTGGGGTATTTAGACTGCTGATATTCATCGGGGATTGAAAAGCCTTGTTTTATGACTTTGTTTTGTTTTCTTCATCTTTCTTTATTCTTTGGGGGATGTGGTATTCTCCTCGTTCTATTTACACTATTTGCTCCCTAGAACATTTATTCTTTCAGAAAAGTTAATACATGCATAAATAACAAGAACAGGAAGGGAGGGGGGAGGGGGATGCAGCAGAACAATATGTCAAGCTTGCTGCATAATTCTCTTTCAACTTTATCTGGGGATTCGACGTCACAATCAAACATGATGAATCCAATACAACCAGGCTCCAATTTAGATTCTGGACAAGCAAATGCACTGAGCTCATTGCAGCTGACACCTGTAGGATCTATACAACAGAATCTCGTGAGCATTTCCCAACCAACCAAGGTTAACACATTGTCAACACAAAGTGGGGCGAGTATGCTGCAGCCAAATATTCCCCTTCAGTCGAATTCCAATATGATTCAACACCAGCATCTAAAACAGCAGCAGCAGCAGCATGAACAACAGATGCTACAAACACAACAGCTTAAACGATTGCAGCAACAGCAGCAATTACACCAGCAAGCTCCATCTCCTATGCCAGGAGATTCTGACAAACCAGTTTCTGGTATTTCCTCACTCTTAAATACTGGAAATATTATACACCAACCATCTGTTGCACAAGCACTGGCTCCCTCCCTTGCAATTGGCTCTCCTGGGATATCTGCATCACCTTTGCTTGCAGACTTTACCAGTCCTGATGGTGCTCATGGCGGTGCTTTGACAACTGTTTCTGGCAAGTCAAATGTTACAGGGAAACCACTTGAGTACTTGATTGAAGCGGTTAGTGATGCTCTCCTTTTGGTTTTACTCCACCCCACCCTTATTTTGGAGGTTTCTGAAAAAGAAAGAAACTTCTTTTTGAATGAGATGGTGATGCTGTAATTTTTTTTTCCCAGGTGAAATCTCTGTCTCCCAAAGCACTTAGTGCATCTGTCGGTGACATTGGCTCCGTTGTCAGTATGATTGACAGGATTGCTGGTTCTGCAGCTGGTAATGGATCTAGAACTGCAGCTGGTGAGGATTTGGTAGCAATGACAGGATGTCATCTTCTTTCGTTTTTGTCTTTTTTATTTTTCACGTGTTTCTCACAAGATGGGAACTCGAGGGAATAAAAAGTGCTGGGAAGTAATTTTTGTTGGAATTTCTTGTGTAACATCTTCTTTCGATGATGACCTCTTGGATGGCTGCATGAAGCTTGTTCCGCTTTAAATTTCAAGGTTAATCTATTGCTATGAGCACTGGTGTTTCAATTTGAAACTTGAGTTGCTACTGAACTTAAATGAATGGTGTTGGATTTGGGGCCTTCTATTTGTTTTAATAGTGTATGGTTTCCTAGTTTCTCAGTATGAAGTTGAATGTTTGGTGATATCTCGACATCCAAAATCATATAGACAGCTACTGCTGGCACTTGCAGTAGCCAATGAGCACTGTAGAGTATATATTGCAGCGTGAGATAAGGTTACCTCATTGCATTTTCATAAATTAAAGGGATTTCTCTTCTTTTCTTTGTCAATTACAGTGCTATTGTAATGTTTTCACAGAGTTCCCCCGGTTTGAAACTAATTCACTTATATATCTTGGAGCATAGCCATAGCCATAAATGGAAGGTTCTTCCGGTTCAAGAAAACTAACCATGAAGCTCCTAAGTAGAATTTTGGACAGAAGGGTGCCCAAGTAAACTCCTACATCCTGTTATCTAGAACCTTATTTAGTCTGCTGTGATGAAACATAAGCTATAGGGTCAGTAAGTTAAGCCTGATATTATTAGTGTAGAAAAATAAAAGATCTAATTTCTAAAACACTTAAAGATTTTATAGCATGAGGGAGAGGAGAAGCTTTTTTTTGTTTTTCATATTTTTTTTTTGTGATAGGAACATTAAAGAAAAAAATTTTCCGGCTGGTTCATGTGCGAAAATACGAGGCATGTTAAGCAATTGGACCAGACTATCATATGTTTCAATGAAACTTGTTGCAAGAGTCTCCTTAACCAATCCAATGTGCCTTGATATGTTTTTTTTTTTTTTTTTCTCATTTGATTAACAAAATTGAGGTACCTTTTTTCAGTTCATTCGTAAATCTCGTCCCAAAATTGAAATTATTTATGAAACAATCAAGTTTAAAGTGTCAAATAGTAGTTTCCTCCTTGTTTCGGCATGTAACTTTTGATGGGTCATTGGTGATTGTCTGGTGCAGCAGCTGCTCCAGATGGTCCTCACTATTGGGGCAGCCTATCGAGATTGTTTTCGGGGACATTTTTAAAGACATTGAAAACGACAATCTTGCATTGATTAGTGCCAAGTATGAACACGTCAAATCTAAGCTATGAAATCATGGTTTTGTTGAGCTTTGCTATCATCAGAGGCTTGATAATGGAAGGATTATTGTACTCTCTTACATACACATAATGTTGTGCTGATGAGCCAAAGAAGTACTCCACAGACTCTCCAACTAAGAGGAAGTTATCAACATGGTTTGCTCCCTCTGTGGTCTCAGGTTCGAGCCCTAGGTTACTCATATGATGGCCACTGGAGATTTACATGGTCGTTAACTTCAGGGCCCATAGGATTAGTCGAGGTGCGCGCAAGCTGGCCCGGACACTCATGTTAAACTAAAAAAGAGGAAGTTATCAACATCCTCTTCATGTTATAACATGATTAAGTAAAGGTAAGATAAAAACATTTAAAAGATGAATATAAAGTTTAAAGAGAAAGCAAACCCTAAGCTCGTAAGGATCCATGCATCAAATAATTTGCAAAAATATTTGTAAGAGGAGTGAAATAACATTGCAATGATAACGGAGAAGCATATATTTACTTTTCAGAATCTTAAAAAAAGATGAACAAACATCTTATGCCATTCATGACCATATTATAAATTTTGAGGACTGAAAAGGTCTATAAGTGGCAACATTTGTCTAACAACAGCAGCAACAACGACCTAGACAAAAACTCCCTGATACTTAATCATGTTTATTTTCTATAACGAAGAGGTTTTACATGGCTAAGCATGAACTCAACCATATTAAAAAATCTGGACAGCCCCACTGCAAGATGTTCAATTCGTGCTTCGTGCGTAAAAGAAATACAAAGATTCAGATCCATCCTACAGGCAAACAATGGTTGAAACTGAGGTAAGACATCTAAAGCAAAAGGACATTTCAGCCTCTGTTTTTCCTGACATTTTTTTTTCCTCAAGTGACCTCTACAAAGACCTGCTGTGACATATATGTATGACCAACACAAACAAACATGCAAAAAGAAAACATTTTTTCAGGGAAACCCAAGTCGAAAAAACTTTTTTAAAAAGTGTTGTCTACAAAATCAAAGCCTTCTATCATCTCCAAAGGTACAAAGCTGTGTTCCTAAACACAAGATATATATATATTTTTTTAAAGGAAAATCCTCGTACAACCTAACACAAAGCAAGAATCCAACAAAAATCAAGACTAATGAAAAGAAAGACCAAAGAACTGAAAATAAACCACGGCTGGAATTAAGGGAAGAATCTAAAGCAAAATAAAACTCCAGCCTCTTATTTTCGTGGCACGAAGTTTTTTCCTCACCGAGTTACCTCTAGAAAAACCTATTGTAATATCTATATGGATGGGCAACATAAATAAACAAGCAAAAAACTAAAAACTTTTTTAAGGAAAACCCATGTCGAAAAAAACCATAAAGAACAATGTCGCCTTTAAAAGCAAAGCTTTCTATCATCTCTAAAGCCAAAAAGATGTGTTCCCAAGCACAAGACATATTTTTTTTATAAAGAAATGGAAAAAACTTTAACAACCTAACTCAAATCAAGCACCCAGCCTAACCAAAACAATTGAAGAAAAAAGGTCGATCTCTAAGAAGACCTTTGGCAAACATGTAGCATGCAAGAGACACATGTAAAGAAAACCACGTAAACTTCCTTGCAAGACACATGCCACCCTGTGCGAAACAAAGACAACACCACCTCTATAAAGAATGCATAATAGAGGGCTGAAGCTAACCAAAAGACTATGCCCAAGAAACCTCATAACTATAGCCAAAAAAGGCAGCCAAAGCCTCAATAAACACACATATAGCCTAACAATGCAACTAAAAACAGAAAGACAATCAACAAAGAGTAAAGGCAAAAACTGAGCGCAAATTTCCAGGAAGGTACAAACAAAAAAAACAAAAAAGAAAGTAGAGAAAAATGTAGACTAAAATTCACAACACCCATTTTCTTTCCATTGGAACACTTCAAATAATTTATTAAATTTATAATGATCTGATTTCTATGCATATTAAAAAATCAACTTAATGATCAATTCTCTATAATTTCAGCATTACTAAAAACATCCAAACTAATAAACTATTAGTTTATTTTAGTATGAAATAACATGTTGATTTTAAATTTTTTGACTTCTTAGTTCCTTCATGAATTACTTGTAAAGCATGCTATATATCTCTAAGCGTTTTGTATAATATAGTTCTATCAAATTCACTTTTACCCAATGTATAATATAAAATATTCTTGGCCTTTAACATTCATAAAAAGTAATTTTTTAATATTTTCCATATATTCACTTATAGTTTTTAGAAATCTCATTACCATTTTTGAATTTTAATAGGTCTATGAGATCTATTTTGTATGGATAGCCACAAATTAAAATCAATAAATTGACAATAAATTATCATAAAACAATTTATTACCTGCTTTTTGGTGCTAGCAATGTGATTGTAATATTATTTTTTCAAGCTCAATCTCTAATTCTTGATAGCACAACCAAGAATAAATGACGAACCATAATTTGTATGTTACTCTCTGTAAGAATTTTGATTGAAAAAATATAAAAGAGAAGAGTTTTAGAAATGCTAGAAGTTTCTTCATTATCAAAATCATGTCAGAATTGTCTCTTTTTATATGTAATTCTGACATTTAATTTTAACATAACTTTTAAGACAAAAGGTTACAACTTTCTAGTTTAAAAGTACACGATTTTATTTCAAGTAGAGTTTTTTAACAAAACATAACTTTTCATTCACACCCTAACAATCCCCCTACATTATAAAAATTGTTTGATCTGAATAAAATACAAAGTAGGCAAAAAAATAGAGACTAGTAGCGAAAAGTCATTGCATCGAGCAAGATAGTTTTTAGCCTTGAACCTTCCATAATTAAAACTATTGGATTCACTTGGCTAACTAGCGAACATGATGTCTTGAGTTGTTTAACCTTTGTGTGAAACCAGATAATAGAGATTACACAGTTTATTTTCTTACAATTTTGGTTCTCACGGTTGTGTTCTTTTTAGCCTCAAATATGTCTTGATTTTAGAGAGCGTTAAAGAATTTGCATTTTCAATTTTCATAGAAGTGGCCTTGTTTTCACACTCACATAGGTGATTCTTATTAAGAGTATCATGTAATACCTCACTTGAATTTCTCAAGCTATAAAAGTCATTAAAAGCTTAGCTTATCCTATTTTCGTTGCAGATAACACTTTATATCATATGAATGGGTAAGAGGGATATTATTGAATTGACACATGATTTGGTTGCCTCTTTGAACCTAAATTTGGGATCTCCAGTAAACTAGGTTGGGTCGCTATCATGACAATTCATTGAACTGTGTCTTAATCTCATTCCCCTCGATAATTATTGACTTACTTTATTGTTAAACATTTTATTAGCAAATCCATGATATTATCATTTAACTTTATATGGTCAATAAAAATAATCTCATTTTAGATCAACTATCTTACAATTATGACAATTATGTTAATACTTGCAGTTATATATATATATATATATATTATGCCCTTTCAATTGTAAATTCGAATATCCTGAATAAGGTTTTAGAAGCTATTCTACTTCTTTTCTTTATCTAAAGTTGTAAACTCAAACTCCTTCATGGATATGGATATGCATGTTTTTTTAAAGAATTTTCAAGAGGCTATAGCTTCTCTGATAACAAAGATAAATCTATTTGTGAATTTTTAATATTTAATATTGGATATCTAATTAGTATTGCTATACCCTTCAAGTATAGTTCATATCTTATATAATACAGTCAATATTTTTAACTTTTTTTGGTGGAGGAATGTAATTTTTTCTAGACACCCCTACACTTTAATGTATTTGTAGGATGATGATTGAACATTCAACAACTCATACGATATCTTGCCCAATTTTCTTATAAGGTGTTTTATTTAGAGTATAATTTCTTAATATTTGCTTTGTGTATTTTTTTCTTTACAGTGACATAGTCCTTACAATGATGTCTTTACTTTTTACAAACAAAACTAGTTTCTTTGAACTTCTTTTTGCAGACACCACTACCATTAGGACTCTTGAGAGAATTTAATTCATCATGCTTTATATTTGAAAATTACATTGTCTCAAATTATTTTTGGTTTTTTTCCCCGCATGAAAAATGTTTAGAAATCGGGTTTTGCCATCTATACCACAAAGATTACTAGGTTAACAAGTACATCAAAATCATTAACAATAGTTTTATCCATCTATTATCTCAATAATAAAATTAAATTGCAATTATATATCACACTTATATAATCTCAAATAATATTAATTAAAATGAATCAAAAAAATTTAACACACTAATTTTGCAAACAACAATTTAAGTTTGCAATTGTGTATTTATTTATTTGTTTTTCTATGAGACACAATGTAATTTTCAATAGAAAACTATAACAATACAAATAATTATAAATATTTTTCTTTTTGACATCAACATAAAAAAACATTATGCACTCTTCTAAAGTTATGATAAAAAAATATGATTGATACTTGCGTTGTTAGGATTAAAACAACAATAGCATCTAAGAGGGATGGATTAAGTGTTGCATTAATTATATCAAAATAATGCAAATAAACACACTAAACAGATATAACACAATAATCAACAATATAATTAAAGTACTTAAAGTAAATAGATAAGGAAAGAGAGATTGCAAACTTAATTTCTAAGGTGGTTCAGTAAGCCTACATCCACACCTCAAGTATTAACTATATTTGAGTATTGTACTCTTTTACTAATATAAGTGAAAAATAAAATGCCCTTGATGAATCCATACTAAGAAATTACACCACTGGAAGAATTTTTTTTTTTAAGATTTGTTTTCTTTGTAACAATACATCACCAATGCTACGAGTTTATCTAAACTTATAAGTGCTTACAATTATAATTTATTTACAACAAGATTCATTCTCTCATATAGCAGATTATATAATTAAAAACTATAATTTCACTTTACATATATTATTTCACTGGTAATTATTATCCAGATATGCAACCTTTTTTTCCCTATCTTCTGTTTTTTGTTTTTTCCCCTATCAACGCAACAACAAAGGAAAAATACCATGCAACATAAAATTTATTTCCCAGTAGAATCAAGACAATAAGTACACAGATAACAGAAGATATATACACTTTACTTTTCCTATTAAAATTAAACTGTTTTTTAAATCTATTTCAACATATAATCAATTATTGTTCCTTTTTACTATAATGATCAAGTTTCCACATAATATAAAACATGTATATAAATCAATAATCAAAATAAAAATTAAATTGAGATAATGATTAATTTTCTATAAAAATTTGGATAAAAAAATATAATAGAAAAGAGTTTACAAAAACAAAAAACAATGTCTCAGTTAGAATAATTTTTCATTAATGAGTAGGACAGCTTCAATGAAGCCATCCCAGCCGATGCAGTGATTTCCCGTCGGCTGACATCTCCCAGCCGATGCAGGATTGCCATCGGTTCAAATAATTCGGCTTGGATAAAAAAACCTAATTAAATTGATTTTTTTTTAAAAATTTTGAACTGAATTGAATAAACTGAATTGGCCGATGTTTTTTTTTAAAAAATCAAATTAGCTACATGGAGTTAGACTGTTCTTTACAGGTTTTTAGTTTGATGAGTCCTTAGTTTTTAGCGATTTTTTTCGGCTTTGATTTAGTTTAGTTGGATTATTTAGTTTTTATTTTTATAGTTGAAATTAAACCCAAGTTTTATTTTAAATTCTTTTAATTGAAATTATATAAAAAATTTCATAAACCATGATTGTATTAATTTTCCCACGCCTAATGTTACTCACTCACCTGAGCTAATAAAATGCGCTTTTCGAAAGGTGGAGTTTCCTCGAATAAAAAAAAAATACAATGAGTAATTCCTTCTTTTTGAGTCAGTCCAATGGTTGAATCCCCACCTTTCATATTCCAAAAAAGAAAATAGTATGATCACAAATCGACTGGGACAATGCTAAGTGATCATACCAGCTACTTGCTAGACATTTGAAGCCGCCTGGAAGTGGAATGATCCACTAAGAACATTTCATCAGGGTTAGAAAAAAAAGGGAGACAGGGTTAGAAAAACAGAATGAAGTGTGATGCCCACTTTTGACATAATTGGAAACCTTTGCTTAACCTGGTAAGAAAAGAATAGGAGGAGGAAAACAAAAAAGAAGGTCCAAGATTGAAACCAAAGGTGATGTGTGATTCTCTTTTCTTTCCCTCAATCTGAACATGCACCAGACAAAGTCGATGGAAAGACACCAGGGAGCCTCAGCAGCCGAGAAGAAAGCGCGGGAACACCCACCGCGCGAGAAGAAAGGCGAAAAACAGAGAGGGAGCGCGGTAAAGACCGTGAAGCCACAGGATTCACACACAGTGCACCGTGTTTTAATGAACACTCGTATATATATATAATTCTTTTTAGTTCTAGTTTGTTACTTATGAATAATGAACACAGTGCGCCTAAGGCGCCGTTTGGTAATGTGGCTGCGGGTGAGGTTCACCCGCAGCCACACATGAATTCTGTTTGGTAAGTAAACAATCCTGCTTTTCATTGGCGGGGCCCACGAAAATTTGAAACAAAACTGAGGTTCACGAGAAGCAGCAAAATGCTGCTTCTCCTGATGGAAGAAAGCTGGAACAGTGGAGCATGGCTCCACTGTACAGTGTAAGTGAATCAGTGTTTTTTTTTTTTTTTTTTTTTTTTTTTAAATTTCGAAAAACAAAAAAGTTGAGTTTAGGTTTTTTGTTTTTTGAAAAACCAAAAAAAATTAAGTGATTTCACTCGTATTATTCATGTGAACGTGAATAATATTTTTTTTGTTTTTTTTTTAAATCATGAAAACTGTATTTTTTGTCGAATGAATTTTGTACATAATAAAATTGTAATTTTAAAAAAAAAATGAGTTTTAGTTGAAAAGCTAGTATTTAATATTATTTAATAACACTACATAAATTAGAAGGATATAGCATGATGACGTAGCATTCGTGAAATTTGATCACAATTCCAATTATGTTCTTGCCATGTCCGACCCAATTAAAAAAAAATCAATTTTTATTTGTATTTTAATTGTGTTTTATTCAAAAAATTAGAAGGAGATCACTTGATGACGTAACAAAAAATTTAGTTTTTGTTGTTGCGTGTTTAAGAAACCATGAAAAATATAGTTATTGTTGGATAGATTTCATATGTGATGACATTGCATATAGTTTAATAGAATAATAAAAAATATTTGATATTAATATTATTTATTTCATTATGTAATAATAGTAGTTAAATCTACAATATTTAAATTAAAAGTATTTTTTAATTATTTTATAACCTCAATTTGAAAAGCATTTTTTTAACCAAACACATTAAACTACTTTTTGTTCAACCTCAATTTCAACCACAGTTTTAACCAAACATATATTTTTTCAAATCAACCTCAACTAAAAGTACTTTTTATAAAAGTACTTTTTTAAAACCACAACCACAACAGCAACCACAATACCAAACACACCCTTAGCTTGTTAGCGAATCTGGAAAAGAATAAAGTCATCTGTCAAGCTCTGTTCACTTTGGGCCGACATTCCTCACGTCTCCCCACCTGAGCTCTCTCTCTTTCCCTCCTCTGCTCTCGGAAACCTAATGAAACGTAATGATTTGCATGTGCAGAATCATTAAAAATGAAACGTAATGATTTGCATGTGCAGAATGGAGACAATAAAGAGGCATCTTTTGTTTCTGGTCAGGAGGGATTACAAGAACTCAAGAAATTTGCCATACGTTTTGAGGGAAAGATTTATACTACCGCCACCAATCAGGTATTTGCCTAATGCGAGGTTCAATAATTATGATATTCTCTTGACATGAATATACACATGCATTTATGCATGTACAAATGTGTGTGTAGTGTGCTTACACTTCCTCACCGTTCACTCTGTATGCAAGGCTGATTGGGAGTTCGCATCTTTTTGTTAATTCTCTTGACAAGTGTTTTATTTAGAGTGAACAAGTTCAAGTACAAGGGAAGTGTGCAAAAAGAAAATAGCAAATCAATACATAAATAATTAAATAAAAAGAGAGGAAACAGAAGTATATCCTCACAAAAGATGAAATGATAGAGCATAAATCCATTTTCCTCCTCTTGTAACATGGATTGCTCTGAGATCTAATGTTTTGTTATTAATATCTGATTTCAGTATGATTATCTGCGTAAAATATCTCTGGAGATGCTTTCAATGGAGATCAGGTCTCAAAACACCATGCCCACTGCCCCCATGGATCCAGCAGGTTATAATGCAGCCGAGCATTGAATTTCTAAACATCTTACCTTTTGTTTTTCTTCTCACATTGTTATCAAACTCTTTTACATTTTATTGCTGCATATCGCTATGTATATCGCCTTGCTGGAAAAATCTCATGATCACCTCCACGATGCTAATTCTATAATGCATGTGAAGTGTTTCATCCTTAACTTGTTAATCAACAAGGACTGTGATGCATGGTATTTTATATTTTATGATTGAGATGGTAGATTTTAAAGATTTTCTTGTTTAGGAGGTAAGACGTCACTTTCTTGCTTTTCTTCCGAGAGAAAGCATTTGATCCTTTTTTCATATATAATAATGCTGCCGAGCATTGAATTTCTAAACATCTTACCTTTTGTTTTGTTTGTCGCATTGTTATCAAACTCTTTTGCATTTTATTGCAACATATTGCTATGTGTATGGCATGCTTTAATCAAAAAGTTGAGTAATTGATGAATGTTATGCAAGAATATTACAGATTGTTTTTGTTTTCTGCCTCCTCCTTTTCTTTCCCCCCACCCTGAAAATTGTCATATTATTTTTGTTTTCAGCCGCCTCTTCTTCCATCCCCGAAAATTGTCAGAGGACACTTTTATGCTTTGAATCAAATCCATCCCAATTCTTTCGCTCATAACTTTATGTGTGGACTGCCGATGTTTCATTTGTCTTCCTTCAGTGCCTTCTTTTTTTCTGTGACATGTTTTTCGCTTTTGCCTTTTATCTTGAACAGCATCCCATAGTATGCCCCCTGAAGTTCAGAATCAAGGGCTGTTTCTCCCTATCCTATTGTCCACTGATCAGTCTTAAGCACATCAGCAGTTGGTATCACAGAACATGCAGAATTGCATGGCATCTAATGGAGTTCAAAGTTATGCTGGTTTACAAGCGGCACTGCCTCCTGTCTCTGGTGTAACCCAGACTATCCCCAACACTGTTGTCCAGAATCCTAACATGCAGAGTATCCCTGTGTTTCACAGAACTCATTGGGGAATTCAATGGGACAGGGATTCCCTCCACTATGTTTGTCAATTCTCAGAGACAAATGCCAGGTAATGCTCTTTTTGGTAGCTTTCTGTGCCACTGCTTCCCCTTATGGCATTAGAAATGCCACTGGTATTGGAACTATTGCAATCACACATGCATTTGTAACCACACGATGCCCTACAGTGCGGTGCACCAACTGTTCACCTCTCATAATGGTTCAAGTCAGCAATACTCTTTTAGGTAGCTTTATGTGCCACTGCTGCCACTTGTGGCATTAGTAATGCCACTGCTATTGAAACCATTGCAATCACACACGCATTTGTTACCACATCATACCCTCCAGTGCATTGCACCAGCTGTTCACCCTCGGATTCTGCATTTATATGATTACATAACATTTAGATGAAGTTCCTAATACAAAAAGGACTTGTATTCCTATATAGGAAAATACTAATACCTAATGAAGCTCGCTATACTTTGGGAATAATTAAATACTAAATGGAAAATAAAACTGAGACTTGCAATATTTCATAATTTTCAACAAGTGTTAAAATTACAGAAATACCCTTGTAGATGGAAAACACACAAAAATACATGAATTCTAACATTTTGTTGTCTGAATTGAAATTTTTGTAGCATCCCTAGATTCTACAGCACAGACTGGACATGCAAAAGGCGCTGATTGGCAAGAGGAGATCTATCAGAAGGTAATTTCTTTGATTTACTGTTCATTAGATGGAGTTCATTATGCCATAGTCTTGCAAGATTTCAATGGAAAAAGGTCTCAAGAAAATAAGTGGGGATTATTCCATTGAATCATGACCATAACCAGTATAATCATGACCATATCCAGTATTGTTGAATTTTATAGAAAATGAGGTTGAAATTTTGAATGTCTCAAGTCACAGCTGCATGTTTGAGAAGGACAATTTTATTTTTTTGTGCTTAGGAGACCAATATTTGCTGAGCAATTCTATAATGAAAAGTTGGTGACTGATGTTTTAAAAACTGGAGTTAAGGAATGGCTTAGAGTGCATGGAGATCATGTTAAAAGTGAAGCTGTAGAGAAGGCAATCACTCAAATTATGATGGGTGAAGAAGCAGAGGAAATGAGTAGCAGAGCAAAGCAACGGCCAGGAAGGCTGTTGAAGAAGGTGGATCTTCTTGCTCCGATTTCAATGCTTTGATTGAATAACTGAGGTGGGGTCGCCCTTGAAACAAAGGCATAGAATATTTTGTTTATACTTTAGTAGTGGTTTTGGCAATTTATTTTCAGACAAGTCTTAAGAGTTGAAAGAGTAATCACACCCGAGTCAATGACCAATCCAAATCAGTTTCCTTCCTAATGATTCAGGAATGAGAAGTCCAGCTTATATATTTAGCCCAAATAACTAATCAAATAGAAAGGATGAGCTTAGAGACAGTACACTACAAATTACCAATAGCTAGACAAACAATCATCACAAACTAGGAACGACTATCTCCCCAGTAACAAATTCACCTTCTGAAGTTGGAGAACTTGCGAAAACTAGCCACCACAAAATAGTAGCAAGCATCTATGCAGTCTTCGATGAAGTACAACCACCTGCGTCGCCAATATGGATTGATGTAGAGAACTGCTGCAATCGTCATCACCACAACTGTGTAACATACACCGAAACTGATGTAGAAAAACTCCATGTCTATGAAACCATCATCTCCTTGTTCATCATTAGGCACTGGCTGGGACAACACTGCTTCTTTACTACAATTGTTTTGCAATGGAGGCCCACACAAGAAAGGATTTTCTTCGTAACAGCTTTCGTCGAAGGTCCCAAACTGATATTTTCTCTCGGGTGTCCTACCTGACAAGTTATTGTGCGCCACGCTAAAAACTTCCAGTGTGGTAACTTCAGTAAGTTGTGGAGGGATGGCACCATTCAAATTGTTGTAAGAAAGATCCAAACTCTCAATATGCTTTAGGTTTGAGAATGTTGCAGGGATAGATCCAGTGAGATTGTTGTGTGATAAATTTAATGATAGTATCTCACTTAAGTTTCCAAATTCTGGTGGGATCGCTCCTATGAAGTTGTTATTGGAGAGATCAATACCAGACATGTAGCTGAGAACTTTCCCCTTGTAACCATAATACATATTTTTAGTTGTAAATTCTATCACTTCTGTAATGTTAGGCGAAAAATCCTTTACCAAGCTGTACACACTATACACCAGTGGTATACCCATTGTTTCATCATAAGCTTTGTATACGGACAATGATGGAAAATACATCGTGAGATTCGTAAATGTTTTCTGGGAACTTTCCTTGAAAGTAAGATTGCCTAAACAGGAGGGTAGTGGACCAGAGAGCTGGTTTTGTGAAACATCCAAAATGCTTAATTGTTCTAACAAGCATAACTGAATACGAAGCTCACCATCAAAGTGATTAGCCCTTAGAAGAAGAACACTCAACGATGAAAGATTGCCAATCCAATTTGGAATGGAACCGATGAAGCTGTTATCTCGAAGATCCATCGTAACCAGGGAAGAGTTGTTATAAAATCCATATGTTAATGGACCACTCAATCTATTTTTGGATAGATGCAAATGGGTTAGAGACGGTGGATTAAAACAAGATGGTATATATCCGGACAAGCTATTCTTAGAAAGGTCCAAATATTCAAGCTGGTCAAGCTTACAAAAGTCTCTTGGAATCGAACCCCTAAAATGATTTTTGGACATATCAATTGCGCTAAGATGCGTAGAATTGACGAACCACCTTGGAAGCATGCCTGAAAATTGATTGTTACTCACTCAAATCCAATATAATCCATGCTTTCCCCCCATATAATGAAAAATCTGATATCTGGCCCCAAAAGTTGTTACCACCTAGGTAGAGATATTCTAAGGTAGAAGAATTAAACACTGAGGTTGGTACTTGCCCACCCAAATTGTTGTTTGACAGCTTGAGAAACCATATTGTTGTTAGTTGTTCTAGTTTTACCATAGACAATTGATTGTTGGATAAATCCAAAATTGAAAAAGAGCTAATATTTCCTAAACAAGACGGAATACAACCTGTGAATCCATTCTTAGCCATATTTAAGGTGTCTAGATTTGGAAAGATCAAACAAATGTCTTTTGGAATTTGCCCATTTATGTTGTTGTTGGATATATCTAATTGGATCATATTCGAATATGGATGATCTTGCAACTGCAAAGTACCAACAAAGGAGTTTTCGCTCAGATATAGTTCCTCCAATCGTGTATTGTTCTTAAGCAACCACGATGGAAACATTCCGGTGATGTTGTTATGGGAGAGATCAAGGAATCTTAAGTCGTATTGGTAATAGAGGAAGTCGGGAATTTCTACATTGAGTGCTTCTGATGTTTTCGACAAGCTAAAAAAAACTAGTTGGAACTTTGGAATCAAATTATCAAAGGCAGTAGGTTCTGTTACAAGTCTATTGTTCTCACTGGAGAAGAACTTGAGGCTTGAGTGATTCATAAAAGGCTTCATTGAAGTGGAAACTTCAAAGAGGTTATTTGATAATGAGAGGAATTTAAGGGATATGAGGTTGGTAAGAGGACTAGAGGCAATATTTCCAGTAAACTGGTTTTTAGAAACATCTAATAGTTGTAGAGATGACAAGTTTCCCAAACAATCTGGGAGCGAACCTCCAAAATTATTTCCAGAGAGATCTAACTGCTTCAGATTCTTCAATTCACACCAACCTATACAATTTATCTCGAAACAGTCAAAATAGTGATGAAAGTATCTTTTAGATATTAAAATGATACATGAAAGCATATGGATATAAATTCCTCAATTTTCTTGATAAAAGGAATGTAACTTACTAGTGATAGATCCTGTCAGTTGATTGTATGATAAATCTAATGACTCGAGTTTCCACAAATGTGATGATATGATCTCAAAACCTGCAAGAGAGTTGTTTCTAAGAGTAAGTCATAATCACGATATGCATAATAGATAGAAACTAAAAATAATTAGAATTGATGAGATGTTGCTATTCAATTGATATATGATTCTCGAATTACACATAAAAAGAATGATAAAATGCTATATTTAATTATAATGAGCTCACGAACGCATATTTAATTATATAATAGGTTGTGTACACTTCAAAGATTAAGAAATATTTTTAATCATTCTAATTTTGATCTTATTGGAAAACAAAAAACAATTTAAGGATATAAAGTTGTTAAAGATAGTCAAACATAATACAATGCTATCTTTAAATTGATCACCACATAGATATAAAGTCCTCATTTTTCATGATAATATAATGAGTGTTATTAATTATTGTTCTTGTTATCAATGAGAAGTTTTGAATAATCATTTGGATTTATTAATTTTAAATAATATAATATTTTTTAAAATTATGAAATGTTGTTTATTTTTAAATAATTTATTCTTTTAATATGTTTGTCATGGAGCTTCACATATATATAGGGTGTCCTTTTAACACCACTCCTACGTTAGTTGTGAAAAAATTGATCTTTACATGGATATAAAGTCCTCATTTTTCTTGATAAAGAAACAATATAATTAAGAGAATGTCATGTGAAGCATTTAGGTAGAAACTACCTGCTCCTGTCAACATATTTTACGATATATCCAAAGACCTGAGGGATGAAAGCCCACTCAGAATTGATAAGATGCTACTGTGCATAGTTTAAGGAAGAAGATAGATTGCAAGTATCCATTGATCTATACATGTAATTTTTTATCATCCTAGTTTTGATCCAGCTAGCTCACTTTAATCTCTTCCTGTCTTGTTAGAAAAACAATTTATGGATAAGATCAAAGCTCCATAGATATAAATCTTCATAGATGAAAGCTAGCGCAATCAAACATGATGAAATGCTATCGTTGATTAATTATTAAATAAATATAAAGTCCTCAATTTTCTTGATTACGAAACCGTATAAAAGAATGTCATGTAAAGCAGTTAGGTAGAAAATATATATAACTTACTAATGATACTAGCAGATCCTGTCAACTGATTGCGTGAAAGAATTAAAGACTTGAGAGATGAAAATCCAGTTAGAGTTGAAAAAATGCTATCGTTGCATTGATTCCCACCCATGCGAAGGTTCTCCAGCTTTTTCAACCTTGATGACAAGTCTTTGAAACCTGCATGATGTTTCTCAAAAGCATAGAAATGATATGAGAAGGAGAAAAGAAAAGGTTTCGAAGCTAAATAATTAAAAGGTTACCACAGAGGCTACCTCCTGATCCAGCTGTCAACTCATTAAATGATAGATCCAAAGACTTGAGAGTGGAAAGCCCACTCAGAATTGATAAGATGCTGTTGTTCAATCGATTGCCACTCAGTTCAAGGTTCTCTAACTTTCCCAGCCTCATCGGTTGGAGTTGAAAACCTACAAGATATAAATAAAAAATATACAGTGAATAGATTAAGGAAGAAGATAGATCGATTGCAAGTATCCATTCTATACTTGTAAATTTTAATCATCCTAGTTTTGATCTAGCTAGCTCATGACTTTAATCTCTTCCTGTCTTAATAGAAAAACAATTTATGGATAAGATGAAACTGAAAGCTACCTCAATCAAACATGATGAAATGCTATCGTTGATTATTAAATAAATATAAAAGAACGTCACGTAAAGCAGTTAGGTAGAAATTATATATAACTTACTAATGATACTAGCAGATCCTGTCAGCCGATTGTATGAAAGATCTAAAGACTTGAGAGATGAAAATCCAGTAAGAGATGGAAAAATGCTATCGTTGCATTGATTCCCACTTAGAAGAAGGTTCTCCAGCTTTTTCAACCTTGATGACAAGTCTTTGAAACCTACATGATGTTTCTCAAAAGCATATTGGAAGGAAATAAACGCATAGAAAAAAAATGATATGAGAAGGAGAAAAGAAAAGGTTTTGAAGCTAAATAATTAAAAGGTTACCACAGAAGCTACCTGATCCTGTCAACCCATTCTCTGATAGATCCAAAGACTTGAGAGTGGAAAGGTTACCATTGAAACATGACAAAATGCTTTTATCATTATTATATCGGTTTTGACTTAGGCCAAGTTCCCTCAGTTTTGATGATATGACTTCGAAGCCTGGAAAGAGAATCATCAAAGCAAGATAGTTGACATTAAACATCAACCAGCCTTGATTCATTTTATGATTATAATTAAGTGCTGAAACATTGAACTAACCTTCATTCTCCAAGCAACCAACCAATCCAGTAAATTCCAATTCAAGACTTTGCAATTCTTTAAAAGGCTGAAACAAAGATGCGTTGAGAACCCAATCGCCCAAGCTGTAATCTCTTGCTCCACCAAGAGAGAGTTGGATCACTCGCCTTGTAGTCGGATCACACTTGATCCTAGACCACTCACAACAATTACTACTGTCCACCCAATCTCTCAAGTAAAATCCATATGGGTCGATCAAAGCTTGGATCTCCAAGAGACCAAATCTCTCTTCCTCCAAACACCCATAACAACGACCATACCATTCGCCAACCAGAGTCAATAATGCTAGCAACATTAAAGCCCCCATTCTTTTCATCATCATCTTAGAAAATTCTATGAACTACTACGTAGAATATTGTTGTTTGTTATGTGCCTTTGGGCAACCATAGAGGTCCTATTTATACTTGTGCAGGTTCCATGTTTTGGGAATTGAATATTATTTTATTTTATTGTTGAGCACTTAGTCTATTTGCCAGGTTGGGAAAAATATTCAAATTAGTTTTGTTGGAATGCAACCTCACCAAACAACTTGCGTCGATCGGCCGTATTGACTGGGAGTCAACTATTGTCGCAGTGCTTTTATGCACTATCTGTGTGCGTGAATGGAAAGAAAAGCAGGGTGGCAACTGAGGTGTGAAAATGAATAGAAAACTACAACAAGGGTGTGAAAATGAGTTACTTCTCCAAAAAGAATGTATACAATATTATTGATTATCTAATGGAAAGGATTCATGAAACTACGCGTAATATGTATACAGAGAAATTGTTGATGATAGCAATCATTTTCTGATCTCTTGTATCATATCTTCCATAAATCTCAAGTAATTGATGAGAAAGTGGATATACCACTCTCTCTTCTTTATAGCATTACTGGCCAAGAAAGGTCGTGAACGCGGATGCTTGACTTGCTGCGTTCCATTTTGATTTTTAAACACAGAAATTCTGGTAGTGATAAGACATTCTTTTAGATGTAAATTCTATTGCTTCTTCTATATTGATGAATGGAAAACTGCCGTCCTCGTTAGCGATGCTTCTTACTAGCTATTGGTTGTCCCATTGTTTCAGAATACAGCTTCTCCATGGACTTGTATGGAATGATTGATTCATGAGCACCTACTACTCTCTCTGAATCTCCCTTGAGAGAGAATAATTTCCCAGACAGGATAGACAGGATGGTAGACGACCAGAGAGTTTATTTTGTGAAACATCCAAAATGCTTAAATCTTCTAACAAGCATATCTGAGTAGGAAACTCACCATCAAAATGATTAGCTTTCTAAAGAACACTCAGTCTCGAAAGATTGCCAATCCAATTTGAAATTGAGCTCATGAAGTTGTAGCATGTGAGATCCAATGTCACCACGGAAGAGCTGTCAGATGAGTTGAAGATTGAAAAGGGCAAGTTGCCTCATCAATTGCTCTTCTACTTCTTCGAAATAAGCAATAGAAATTGCCTTGGATAGAGAGAAGGATCAAGCTGCCGGAGAACAATTCACAATCAAGGTCAAGAAAACAACTTCAACAACTCGGAACTAGTCCATTCCATTTGCATGCAGAATCTTGTGAGCCCTTGAAAGAAAGAATTTTAAATCAATTGCAGGTCTCTTGAAAAACTAGTCTCAGTTACAGTTGTGCATTCGAGTTTTCATCTTCAAATTTATTGCCAGGAAAATAGATGTTCTTGGCAGTTAACAGGTCCAGATGTGATGTAGAACAAGTTGCGGAAGCATACATGCTCAAGAGGGATCACCCGAAATTCAAAGGCAACTGAATTTCGGCAGCCGAGGCGTCGAGAGTCGGAATGCCGCGAAACTCACCGGGTCAATGCATTTCGCCGTTTGCGGAAGAAGTCAGCGGCTTTGCCCCTGATGTCCACCCATTTTTGGCCAAATTCCATCGTTTCGGCCCCGAAATCGTCGTTTTTGCCATTTTAGGAAAGATTTGTTTTAGCCATAACTTTTGATTTCCAAGTCCGAATTGACTTCCGTCAATTCCTGCTTGCTCAGGATTTATAGGCCTTTCATATTCTGCATTTATCTCAAATTTGCCATTTATGGTAAATTTAATGTTTTATGTCGTTTCCTTACCCGTCATGAGTTTAGGTTAGGGTTTTGCTTTAAATACCATTGTAAAAGCCTCTGGCCGAATTCAACTATTGAATTTTGAATAAAGAACCTTGAGTTTTCTAAGAGTTTCTCTCGTTGTAGATCACTTACAGAATATTGACGTTGGTCGTATTCTTTTATTGTTTTCCGCTACGTCAAGATGGTATTCGGTGCATCAAAACAATGGACACCAAAATGGTTTAATTTCTTCTAATAGTAATGAGTGACCCCATAACGGGAACAGTAAATTAGTTAGTTCCACACCATGATGAGTGGTCTTCGTTTTCATGAAACTGGGGTGTGAAAATGAGTTACTTCTCCAAAAAGAACATATAAATTATCACTACAAGATTTCACAGTTTTAACGACGGAAATATTCCGTCGGTGTGTGATAGAACTTTCGTCGGTAAAGTATTTACCGACTATATTACCGACGGAATACTCCCGTCGGAATACCTTTTGTCAGTGATTCCACATTCCATCGCTATATCGGTTGGAAATACAAAAAAACTTTTACCGACGGACTGTGCGTGCCAAAAAAAAAAGTTTCCCGCTTGGAATATACCGACGGAATATTTTCTGTCGGTGTTACAAAAATACCGACGGACTAACTCCGTCGGCAAAAGTGTCGGTGATATTTTATACCGACCGAATATTTCCGTCGGTAAATACGTCGGTATAAATTTACACCGACGGATTTGTTCCGTCGGTGATGGTCGGTGACGGTGGCAGACACTGTCCAATGCCGACGGATTTTTTTCGTCGGTAAATCCCTGTGTAATTGTTTTTTTTAATTGTTTTTTAATTATTTTGAAAAAATAATATAAATTAATGGTAATACAAACCAATTATGCAAATAAAATTTATATTAAGCAACAAAAACTCAAAGTGAAATAATATTCATTACAAAATGAATGTGTTTCAAAAAAACATTAAACAAAATTTTAAATGTAAATAATGTTTATTAAAAATTAATATAAAGGTGGAGGAGGAGGAGGATGGGGGTTAGGCGGCCAAAAAGGATTAGGCGCACATGTTCCACCTTGTGTCATGTTCATGACCATTTGCCGAAACTCTTCATAGGCCGCTCTTTGTTGTTCAGACTCTGCTCTGTGTTGTTCGTTCGCCAATCTTTGCTCTTCTTTGAGTTGTGTGTATGCCTCTGATAGGTGGTCGCACCTTTGCTGCAAGGCCACAAACTCCTTAGATTGGGAGCTCGATACAGATTGGGAGCTCCCAGCGGTTGAAGCAGTACCGGTCGACCGCAAGTTGGCCGCGTTAGTGTTGGAGAGCCCGTAAACCCGATTTTTATCGGGTCCACCTAACGATCCAGCCTCCATCCACAAATCCGGATCGAATTCCGGATGGGTCGATGGATCGTCCCCGTATCTCTCCCTCAACCGATTATTATAGGTCTCCTGGAAAAAAAAATCATCATATTCAATTCAATAAACATAATAATAACTTACAAAATAAAATGGTTGAACAAACATACCACAAAATGTTGAGCACGGTTGTCAACGAACTGTTGCGTCCCCTTTTGGCGGTCATGACTTCGCACGTGCATCTCCACAAACAGCTCCATAGGGCTCGGCTCACGTCCAAGAGACGTAGCCTATAATGAAAAAAAATGTATTCACAACAAATTAATTGAACGATATATTTCATTTAAATTAATCTTACCATCCGTTTCGCATGTGCAGAAAATGGAACGGAGCCGCCGGTGTGCGTTGTCACCGAGCCATGAATTGGCCGATTCCGGTTGCCAGCACCGGACTGTGAGCGTCGAGTGAACCGCTCAGACGTCACGTGCTGAAGATAGTGCGGCCATATATCTTCCGGGATGTATATTGGTTTGAAATCCCTCCAAACCGCAACATCGTTCCAGCCTTGGAACCCCTTATCCCTCGCTGTTTTTTTTGCTTTTTTCTGGGTGTCATACCAAAAATCACGCAACCTAATTGACGCACGAAAAAATTACATTTCGAAACATAAATAATTATGTAAAAAAAAGTCGTATTGTTTTCGATGTTACCTAATTGCCGCGTGATTTTCCCACACCCTCCTCACAACAGTGTCATGTTCATCGTCCCAGTAGAATCGATGCTGTATATAAAAAAATAATTTTTTAAAATGTTAATAATTATAACTAAAATTTATTAGAAATAAGCTGAAAATTATATATTAACACGAACCTCAAATCTACGAAACCATGCATTGATTTGAGGCATCCATTCAGGATGTCTGGATATATGACTCCATTGAAACAATGGAATCTCCATCGACGCTTTAAACGCCGATGATATTACTCGGGCGGCCTCAATGTTTGTGAACTTGAAAACAAATGAAATTAATTTGTGATTACTTCATAAATTATGTTTTAAATTTGTTTTTTTTTATATAAAAAAAAACTAAAACCTTAACAAACTTGCATTGAAAGATCGTCCTTCCACTGTGCCTCGTACTGGCGAGTAAATTGATTCCGCTTCGAAGGCACGCCGCTTCTGCGATCTGAAACATCGCTGGAAGAGGCAGCATCGGTTGACGGCGCAGGTGGTGTAGGTGCCTCTTCTTGAGAGGCACCTAAGGAAACATCATCATCGCTGCTAGACGAACTTGATTCGACTGGACGTGAACGACCAGCTCTGGTTTTCATTTTGCGCATCTAAACAATTTTATATTAATAATTGTATAATAAAATTCAAAAGTTAAAAAAAAATCGGCAACACCTCCCCTATACTGGATACTACCCAAATCCACAAACCTGCAAATATTAACAATAGCCACAACCAATTGAACCAATCTATACTAATTATTCCAACATATTCAACTATTAATCATAAGATAAATTCAACGTTAACAGTTACAATTCACAAATTAATCAATAATTATATTCAAAACAATAAAAAATATGACAAAAAATAAATTCAATAAATTCAACAAATTATAATTCAACAAATTAATCATTTTAATTCAACATTAACAATTATAATTCAACAAATTAATCAATAATTATATTCAAAACAATAAAAAATATGACAAAAAATAAATTCAATAAATTCAACAAATTATACTTCAACAAATTAATCATTATAATTCAACATTAACAATTATAATTCAACAAATTAATCATTATAATTATGACAACAAAACAATAAAAAATATTCAAAAAATTCAAAAAAAAAAACCTACATCAATAAAAGGAACGAAATATACATACCTTAATAATGTGACAAATTCAAAACTTTATCTACATTACCAAAAAAAACACCAAAACAACAAAATAACAAAAATAAAAACAACTAAAAATAAATTAAAAGTAAATAAATTAAATTGGAAATCGATAATTATTCCAACAAACGCAATTATTAATTCTAAGGTAAATTCAACATTAACAATATTAATTCAATAAATTAATCAATAATTATATAGGCAATACAACAATAAATTATATTCAATAAATTAAAAAAAAAATATATACTAACAATTAAATTAACAAATATTCAACAAATTCAAAAAATTCAAAAAAATTCAAATATTCAACTTTAACTAATTCTAAGTTAAATTAACTAATAACAATTCTAACAACACAACAACATAAAATATTCAAAAAATTTAAAAAAAAAAACCTACATCAAGAAAAGGAACGAAATATACATACCTTAAATAATGTGTCAAATTCAAAACTTTATCTACATTGCAACAAAAAACACCAAAACAACAAAAATAAAAACAACTAAAAATAAAATAAATTAGAAAAAAAAACACATACCTTTTAATATTATGAAGATTTACAACACCAAATCTTGCTAGAGATTAAAGGTGAAAGTGTTTAAGGATTGAGGGGATAAAAATGAAAAATCTAAGGTGAAAAACGGAGGAGAAGCGAAGCGGCGGGGAGAAGAAGAAAAAATGAGGCGAAGCGGCGGGGGCTGGAACTTATAGGGCAGTTTTACCGATGGACTCACCGACGAAATTAATATCCGTCGATAAAAGGTAAAAACTTCCGTCGGTAACAGGTCAAAAATCCGTTGGTATTTTTTGAATTTCGCCCCGAATTTTTAAAAGCCCTCCATATTTTTCGCAGTCCGTCGGTGATTCCGTCGGTAATATGACAAGTTCAGAGGCGCATTAATTCACACACTTTGGAAATCGTGCGGTCCGTCGGTATTTCTGTCGGTAATATGTGTGACCGACAAATACCGACGGACATATTCCGTCGGTATTAGCGTCGACAAATCTGTCGGTGAATCCGTCGGTCATTGTGGCGTTTTGTTGTAAATATTTTCGAACTCTCTGTGAGATACCGACGGACTAGAATTCGTCTGTATACCCGTCGCTGATTGTGGCATTTTGTTGTAAATATTTTCGAACTCTCTGTGAGATACCGACGGACTAGAATCCGTCAGTATACCCGTCGCTGATTGTGGCATTTTGTTGTAAATATTTTCGTACTCTTTGTGATATACCGACGAACTAGAATCCGTCGGTATACCCGTCGCTGATTGTGGCATTTTGTTGTAAATATTTTTGAACTCTCTGTGAGATACCGACGGACTAGAATCCGTCGGTGTATGTGTCGGTGAAGCCGTCGGTAATTTCGTCGGTGTTGGTGGCATTTCGCGTAATTAATTTTGAACTCTCTGTGAGATACCGACGGATCACTATCCATCGGTATGGACGTCGGTAAGATTGCATGATGCAGGAAAGGTTGTCTTTGTATTGCCTGTTTACCTTCCTGCAGAAACTTAACTGATAAACTGTCCATCACATAAACACAATAACCACATTGCTTAAACAGTAAATATTTTGTTTTACAAAATACATCATCTATAATCTAAATTACATGAGACAAATGTTTTTACATAGGGCTTCATTTTCATAATTAATCGGAATTTTCTTCTTCCTCATTAGTTGAATTGTCATCATCTTCATCGCAATCTTCAATATGGATATCATCTTCTTCATCGACATTTGCTTCTCCGTTAGAGCTGAGAACAACATTCAACTCCTCTCCGTCAATATCAACAAGACTATCATCGAGAACTCGAAAATTTGAATTTTCTTCCAATTCAATCGAAGGAGCAACTCGATATGGTTCAACCAACTCACGAACTTGAAAGACTTCATCTCGCACACTTGTGTCTTCGCTCTCATCCTGAACAACCTCGACACGACCCCGTGGTTTCGTTTTTAAAACGAAAAACCAATCAACTCTTGAACGATCCTTTCTAAATGAAGGGGTGTATGTGTAATAAACTTGTTGACATTACTTTGCGAAAACAAAGACATCGTTTATGTTGCGGAGTCTAGCTTTTGAGTTGATTTCGACCAGACCATGGTGCGGATCAACTCTGATTCCTCTGTCCGTCGTGTCATACCAATAGCATTTGAATAAAAACACTTTATTCTGCTCGCTATGATATTGCAGTTCGACGACCTCTTCTAATCTACCATAGTAGTCAACTTCTAACTGGCTACTTGTGGATCCCTTAACACAAACACCGCAGTTGTATGTCTTTCTTCCTTGCCCGTATTCTTCAGTATGGAAAACATATCCATTGACAAAATACCCGTTGTAGCACCTAACTTTTCTTTCAGGGCCGAGGCTTAGTGAAGACAATGACTTGGGCGCACTCCTTCCCATTTGATAAACCTTGTAAATATATGTAATTAAATGTACATCAATACACGGTAAATGAACGAGAATCTCGTAATGACATGCATACGTTAGAATGAGTTTGTGATAGTGCTTACATGTGTTCTGAACCATGTGGCAAATTGTTCATCTTGTAATTGAAAGATCTGGGATTCGGTCAGCTGCGAGTTATTGGAGAGCAAATATTGTCGATGTTGCCTGCAAGTGATAATGAGTGTATGATATTACAATATATAATTAACAGTATATTACTGGCAAAGTTTAATTAGTATTACATATATATAGACTTACTGAATAAATGGTCTCAGCTCATCATAGTTAAATAGAACATAGTTGTGTGCTTGTTTGAATTCTATTTCCGACAAATATCTTCCTCTTACGGCATTTTTAGGTGTGGGTCGTCCAGTATTGGAGAATATTGACAAGTTCCCACTGGAAGGCACTTCACCGCCATCGTCATGCCGTGGAACGCGATTGATTCTTGTTCTCAGATGAGGTTCGAAATAGTACGAGATAAATGTTGATATCTCTTCAACAATATAGGCCTCAGATATCGAAGCCTCAACATGCGCCTTGTTCTTAACCTTTTTTTTTAGATTAAACAAGTACCTGCATTGAAGTACAATTCAAGTATTTTCAAATAAGAAAAACATAGAAAATACTTTAAGATATGAATTCCATTGCAACTGTAATATCTCATCGTTCGAATGGGTACATCCATCTATACTGGACCGGTCCTCCAGCTTTTGCCTCGAACGGTAGATGTATAGGGAGATGCTCCATTGAGTCAAAAAATGAAGGAGGGAATATCATTTCAAGTTTGCATAGTGTCTCGATGATATTCGTTTGAAGCATCTCAATGTGCTCAACATTCATCTTGCTGGAGCATATATCTCTGAAGAAATGACTGATCTCCGTTAGTGCATCCCATATTACCTTTGGCAACAAATCACGAAAAGCTAATGGGATGAGTGTTTGCATAAACACGTGGCAGTCATGGCTCTTCATTCCATACAATCTGCAGTCCTCTATGTTAACAAGTCTTGATATGTTCGATGCATGTCCATCCGGGAAACGCAGACTCTTAAGCCATTTGTAGACTAGCAGTTGTGCGTTTTTCTCTAACACGAAGCTTGCCCTTGGTTTTGCAACCCGTGACTCGTCATAAACCAACTCCATATTTTTACGGTTACAGTATAAAGCTATATCCAATCTAGCCTTCATGTTGTCCTTTGTCTTCCCCTTCACATCCATAATGGTGTTAAAAATATTCTCAAACACGTTCTTTTCGATGTGCATGACGTCAAGGTTATGGCGGAGAAGATTAGTCTTCCAATACGGAAGCTCCCAAAAGATACTTCGCTTTACCCAATTATGGGTCAAACCAAAACCAGGAAACTTTTGCTTACCTGATTGAAGGCCAAACACAATGTCACCGTACTCTGATACAACATGATGCAATTCTTCACTAGAAAGACGCGGGGATGCAACATCTTTTTCAACTCTACCAACAAAGAAATCTTTTCTGTTCTTTCTGAACCTGTGATTAAGTGGCAAGAAGCGACGGTGACAGTAAAAAAAAGAAGCTTTACCTCCGTTTGCTAGCGTGAATGCCTTGTTGTTTTCCATGCAGTATGGACATGCGAGTTTCCCATGCGTGCTCCAACCAGAAAGCATTCCATAAGCTGGAAAATCACTGATAGTCCACATCAAAGCCGCCCTCATAAGGAAATTTTGTTTCCTCGATATATCATAAGTCAGAGATCCAGAGGACCACAACTACGCCAGCTCATCTATCAACAGTCGAAGACAAACATCTATATTCCGCCCCGGGCTGCTTGGACCGGGTATGACAGTAGATAGAAACATGAACTCCGGCCTCATACACATTCCTGGTGGCAAGTTATAAACTGTGAGAATGACCGGCCAACAAGAATAGGGAGCAGCAAATGACTTAAATGGGTTGAACCCGTCTGTACACAACCCAAGTCGAACATTCCTTGATTCAGCAGAAAAGTCAGGATGAACATTGTTAAAGCGTTTCCACGCTTCGCCGTCAGAAGGATGCACCATCACACCATCAACGGCATCGTGTGTTTCGTGCCATGTCATGTGCTCAGCAGTCCTTGGTGACATAAATAACATCTGCAGTCTAGGTGTGATCGGGAAATATCTAAGTTTTTTATATGCCACTAGAGTCTTCCCCCTGCCAGTTCTGGGTTTGTAACGGGAATGCCCGCATGTCATGCACTCGGTCATCCCAACATTTTCAAGGTAGTATAACATGCAGAAGTTAGGGCACATGTCAATTTTCTAGTATCCTAAACCGAGGGGTTTCATCATGGACTTCGTAGCATAGAAGTTCTCTTTGAGCCTGTTCCCTTCAGGTAAAATGCTTTTTGCCCAATCAATAATTTTGTCATACCCGGCCTCACTCAACCCGTGATCTGACTTGATGGTGAACACCTGTGCCACAGCTGATAATTTACTGTGGTTTGTGCAGCCATCCCATAATGGTTCGTCAGAATCTTTCAACAAATCAAAAAACCTAGCTGCCTCTCCATTAGGTTCTTCTTCTACGATTGGACATTGATTGACATTATCTTGATTCATTCTCATTGCATCCATAACCATGTTTCTGTAAGGATTAGTGTTGTCATTTGCCGCTTCATGTACGTTGCTAGCACTAGAAGTTGACCCAACCACCGTTTCTCCCATTCTCCTATTACTAACAAATACCTCTCCATGTGCATACCAACACTCGTAATCCTCCACAAACCCTTTATGTAGAAGATGCATCATTACAACATCTGGATGCAGATACTTTTTATTTTGACACTTCCTGCATGGACACCTAATACCGCCTCTAGTAAAATTTCTGGGAATAGATGTTGTGAAATTAATAAAACCCTGAACCCCGTTACAATAATCTATCCTTCGCAATCCTTGGGGTGAATCTAGATACATCCATGAACGATCATCCATGACTTCTATCGAACCTCTATAAAAAGGACCCATTAAGCAAGCTCTTAATTATTTCAAAACATAACATGTAATTCGGTAATTCTACAAATTAAGTTTTAACAATTTTCAAACAAATACAATCTTACAAAATCTAAAACAAACCATAACAAGTATAAAATTATACATTCATATACTACAAGTTTGTTTGAGAAATAACAATAAAACATGTACATCTACTAAAAAAAATACATATACTAAAAAAACAATAAAATTGACATTTAAATGTTAAAATTTTGAAAGATAGAATTACTTACAAAAAATGATAAAATCCGTCGGTAAATCAGAACACGGATGTTGTGACCACAAAACTTCAAGAAATACAACTTGTTGTGCTGAGATGAGGAAGATTTTTGTTTTGGGGCGAGGGGGGGCTGGTTATTTTGCAGATGGGGAGGGTTAGGATTAGGAAGAAGAAGGAGAAATGGGGGAGGAGAGTGACGGCAGAGTGGCCATATATTCACTTTTGCCAACGGACTTACCGACGGTTTTGATTCCGTCGGTGACTCTGTCGGCGAAACCGTTGGTACTTCTGACGGGAAATCAACACGTCACCGCACGGACCTGCTATTCAAATCCCTCGGTGATTCCGTCGGTATTTTTAACGATGCACCGGTCACGTCACCGGTACGGATCTAGCATTTCAAATCCGTCGGTGATTCCGTCGGAAAAATCACCCTCCAAAACCTCCGCGCCACCTACCCGCCCTTTTTTCATTAATTCTGAATTTTCTATCGGTAATTACCGACCTAATTACCGACGAATATTGTCCGTCGGTGATTTCGGCCGAAAAATACCGACAGAAAAAATTCTGTCGGTATGTCCATTGGTTATTTAGCGAATTCTTGGTGGAGTATTGAATATCTAATGGAAAGGATTCATGAAACTCCACCTAATATATATATATATATATATATATATATATATATATATATATATATATATATATATATGATAGAGAAATTTTCGATAATAGCAATCATTTTCTTATCTTCCACAAATCTCAAGTAATTGATGAGAAAGTGGATTTACCACTTTCTCTTCTTTATAGCACTACTGGCCAAGATGAGTTAAAGCATTAAAAGGCCGTGAACACGCATGCTTCACTTGCTATGTACCATTTTGATTTTTAAACACAACCATACAATAATTTCCTAGTATTTCCTTATACATACAACCCTCATAGTGTTTGATGAATTATTTTCTTTATTCCCGTTCAAATGTTTTCATACATGAATACTGTAGAGTATATATTGCAGTGTGAGATAAGATTAACTCATTGCATTTTCATAAATTGAAAGGATTTCTCTTCTTTTCTTTGTCAATTACAGCACATGCATGGAGGTGTTCTTACTCAGAGTAAATGCTATTGTAATGTTTACACAGATACTCCCCTGTTTTGCAACTAATTCACTTATATATCTTGGAGCATAGCCATAAGTGAAGGGTTCTTCCAGTTCAAGAAAATTAACCATGAAGCTCTTAGCTAGAATTTTTAGACAGAAGGGTGGCCAAGTAAACTGTTGGGATTTGCCATTAAATGGGCACTTACCCTATAAAGAGTAGGGTTACCATTTGTTAATGGTAGTTGCACCCACCATTGACAAATGTATCACCCATGCGCAGCTACTGGAATGAAGATGAGAAGCTACCATTGAAGCCTATAAATAGGCACTAAGAAAGAGAGCAAAATGTGAGAGAACGTGAGTGTGTGCAAGAGAGTAGAGAAAGAGAGAGATGCAATGGCAGCATGGCTGCTGCCATTGCAGCAGCTGCAAAGGGCAGCAATGAGAGCTGGGAGTCGAGTTTGAGTGAAGTGATCCTCCTCCTCCATGTATTTGTATTGTATCCTTTCTCTATCTCTAATAAAATGGACCTCTCCCGTGGATGTAGGTGGTTTGCCGAACCACGTTAAATATTGTGTCAGTGTGCTTGCCCTCCATTGAGCAATTATCAGTACATCACCAGTTGGAATTCCCAACAATTGGTATCAGAGCATATGGTTTAAGTGGTGTTTGATTTTTTGCTCAAAAATGAAAGTTGTCAAAATTGTGTTTTGACCATACCACCGTGTAGAGGAGGAAGAGACGAAGCCACTATTGAAAACCGCGTCGAAATCAGACGTTGGAAACGGCCGCGCCAGCGGGGTGGCTGGCCACGCGCGCCACACGTCTTCTTCGCCCGGATGGGCCGACCCGACCTGAATACCCAACGTTAGCATGCCATGTCAGCACCTGTCAGAGCCACGTCAGCACAGTGGGACCCACTTGTCGGAGCCACGTCAACCGAGCCGAGTTGGAGCCGAGCCGAGGGAAATTATTCTGTGTAGCACAGTCTACGTGCAACCGGATCTGAGATTGAATCTGAGCCGTTTATCAGGCCAGAATTGTTTTGATCAAATCTTAGTTGTCTAAAGTGCGATTTGGACGATTCAAGACATGTTTCCAGCTAATTTGATAATTCCAGATGCAATGGTACGGTCCGATCGTTGAGATTTGAGACCAAAAATGGCGGTGGTGAATTATTAAAGAGAGATTGCCCGATTAGGAGGCATCGGAGGGTCTTGATGGAGGTCGATGGAGATGAAGAAGAAGAAGTAGCACATGTTTTACCCAATTACATGTGTTGAACTGTTAAGTGAAGAATTTAATTGCCTTGATGAAAGCAAAATTGGGACACTTTGGACACCCGGTTATGTGGACGATTTGAGGTGGAGAGTAAAAACTGATGAAGACCAATCTTGACGAATCTAAGCACTGGTAGTCTCGGCAGATGTTGAGAAATCAGTTATAAAACTAGGATACCCAGATCACTTGTAAAGGAAAGCCGCAACAAAGCTAGCAAATGGTTGTATATACGGAAATACAGTACGATGGATAGATATGGCCTAAGAAGTTCTGTCTAGGAGATTGGGTTTTAAGCGGGACCGTTGTGACCCCTCCAATCTTTCCTGGGAACTTGCTTAGTGGAAGGATTATCTATACGGTACTATTTTTGTATATGTAACAGTTTGTAATGAAACTGGTGAAGACTAGCAGGATGACGGCACAAGGGGAAAAATTGGGTTCCGTATGATCAAGGATCTGATGGAGTGGTGATTTCTCCAAAGAAGCGATTTCTCCAAAGAAGCTAGATTCGGTGACTGTGATTTCTCGAAGGGAGAATTGATGAAGACCCAGATAATGGAAGAGAAATACAGCAATGGGATAAAGATTGGCACCCTATTTTGACTTGGACAGGTGTTGTGACAGGATGAGCTGCTGTCAAACATAAGTAAGGAATAGGAAGAAATCTGGAGAACAGAAATTGCACGAGAGCACACGAAGATTGGGCAGGAGTACCCAGTAGGATCCTAACGAGGTACTGTAATGAGACAATAGGTGCAAGGAGAAGAAGAGTTCCCAGATGAAGCTCAGAGCAGAGATTGTGTACAACAGGAAGTCTTTTGTGCTCTTGATGAAGACAACAGGCGAGGACCTTTCCAATGCATGCAAGGATGGAAAGAGAGCTGTTGTGGAGGCACCTAATTGAGGGGGTGCAAACGCCTGTGATAAAAGGCGACCGCCTATGATGAAAGGCGAAGACACCAAAGAGAATTGGTGTAGGTGGAGCTGTTAAGCGCAATGATGAAAGGCGTAGAAGCTCCGAACATAGAAATCGAGGTGGAGGATATTGCGAGGAGTATACCACAAGTTTCTCTTTCTATGTAGTCAGTGGCAGTGATCTCTCCCAAGTCCACATGGTGGTAGAGACTTTTGGAGCCACTTTGAAGCATCTAAGCTTAAGGAGGATGCGACCGCCTATGAAAGGCAAAGACACCTAAGATAAGGTGTGAGGGCCGTGATAGAAGCCCTAGTTCAGATCGCCTCATGACAACGGGCGAAGACACCTTAGAGAAGGTGTGAGGGCCGTAAGAGGAGCCCCAGTTCAGACCGCCTTATGACAACAGGCAAAGACACCTCAGATGGAAGGTGTGTGGGCCATGATAGGAGCCCCAGTTCAGATCGCCGCATGACAACGGGCGATAGGGAAGGTGTGAGGGCCGTGATAGGAGCCCTATTTCAGACCGCCGCATGATGACGAGCGGAGACACCCGAGGAGAAGGTGTGTGGGCCACGATATGAGCCCAGTTCAGAATGCCCCAGAGCCAATGTGATGGTTGGATATGAGTGGACAGATGTATAGCCAATGAAGTGGCTATGATGAGTATGGAGACAAATGCAGGATTGACTTTCATGGACATTGCCCCCATGCTAAAGATCAATAAGCTAGAAGACATTTTCCTTGGACAATAAGTGGGTGACTTGTGGAGCATTAAGACGCGACTGCTATGAAGGAGTAGAGGGCATGCGCAGGTTCTTGGAACAAGTTGACTCTTGTCAAGGTGGTGAGCTCGGTGAAGGCATTATAATACTCACAGTATCAAGACATATATGGATCAACCTTTAATGGGCTGCCCCTATGGTTAAAGGTGGAGAGCTACCTGGACTCTTGAGACTAAGAGCGAGAGACTCACGGAGAAGTAAGGCGTGGTTCCTAGGGTGGAACAGAGGGCAGATGCAACTCCTGGATGAGTAGACTCTTGGAAGAGTGGTGAGCTCGTGATCATATTGAGATACTCGGATAATGACTATCGCACTTGGAAATATAAATTTCTGTTTGAGGGGGTGTTGTAAGCCTTGGTGTGAGGCTTGGTGAATCATTCCAGACCGAGCATGGTTGATACGCTCGAAGGGGAATGTTGTGTCCCAGAGACAAGCGTTAACACTCTTCAGATGTGATGTGTGAGACCATCTGGTTGAAGTGATCCTTTGGTATGAGCAAGGGTGTGCTTTTGTGACTCTTGTGATTGAAAGGTTTGGCGAGTACCTGTAAACTTGGCCATAGACGCTCTCAGAATGGTAAGCTTGGAAGAGCTGCAGGATGCAAGATTGTGCTGAAGAAGCAAGAGGAAAATTGCCCATATAAATGTCAAAGGGGGTGATTGTTGGGATTTGCCATTAAATGGGCACCTACCCTATAAAGAGTAGGGTTACCATTTGTCAATGGTAGTTGCACCCACCATTGACAAATGTATCACCCATGTGCAGCTGCTGGAATGAAGATGAGAAGCTACCATTGAAGCCTATAAATAGGCACTAAGAAAGAGAGCAAAATGTGAGAGAATGTGAGTGTGTGCAAGAGAGTAGAGAGAAAGAGAGAGCTGCAATAGCAGCAGCCCTGCTGCCATTGCAGCAGCTGCAAAGGGCAGCAATGAGAGTTGGGAGTCGAGTTTGAGTGAAGTGATCCTCCTCCTCCATGTATTTGTATTGTATCCTTCCTCTATCTCTAATAAAATGGACCTCTCCTGTGGATGTAGGCAGTTGGCCGAACCACGTTAAATATTGTGTCAGTGTACTTGCCCTCCGTTGAGCAATTAACAGTACATCACCGGTCAGAATTCCCAACATAAACTCCTATACTCTGTACCTCTAGAGGAAGTAAAAATAGATGTCTATGTATATTACTTGACCGACACTTGCTTATGTCATTAATTATTTGTTTTTACTTTTGCTAATGATTCCTCGCATTTCTGATATCGGTGTGGTTTGTGAGCTCAGGGTTCTTGCTCGCTGCTACTAACTTCTCTATACTTTGCCTGGTCATTAAGAATGAAACGTAACGATTTACATGTGCAGAATGGAGACATGAAAGACGCATCTTTCATTTTTTTCATAAATCAGTTTATAAAACATTCTTACAGAAATTCTATATCATGCCTTCTCAAATATCGCATATAAGCAAATCAATCTAAACATAGCCATTGCTTGATCTTTATATATATATATATATATATATATATATATATATATATATATATATATATAGAATGTAATACATTTAGTAGATGAAAAATACACAATTTAGAAAAATATCTATTCTATTTAAAAATAACAGGGTGTTTGAATATTTACTTACTTTCTTTACTTAAACAGCGGAGGTTTGAAATCTTCGCTCAAAAAACCTACTTGCAAGCATATAACCCATTAAAATCCCTCCAACAATTAAACTAGTCTTATTACCTTTTCATTCATATATATATATATATATATATATATATATATATATATATATATATATATATATAATCCAGATAACAATTCCTTTTATATAATTTATAATAATCCCCGAAATCATCCCTGGGCATTATTGACAGATAGTCCACGTATTCTTTACTATTTTCATCATAGCTATTTCTATAAAAACTGGATTAATGCATCGTTTATGATATTAAAAACCAGAGAGAAAAAGCTTTTCCCATGTATAAACAAATAATAAATATTCCTTTTTAGGTGGTCTACGAGCTGCCGCTCAATCGATTAGTTATAAAATACCATAAACTCTCTGTGTATTATCCATATCTCTACGTGCGATGCGTTGAAACATAAATTTTTCCTTATTCCCTTTTTCTTTATTAGGAAGAAGGTGAAATTAATTGAATATATATATCTTTATTTTTTTATTCATCATTTGAATTGATGAACTAAATTAGATAGTTATATGAGTGAAAGAAAATAGCTTCTAAATTTGCAATAAAAAAAATCAAGACTCATTTCTTATGTACCACAGTAAATATGAGAAATACATGGACGTTCCAGTTGGCATTATGCACTTGTTGCACAACAACCCCTGAGAGGAAGGGCCAAACAAGGGGACAATGGGTAGGAGAAATGGAGGTTTGGGCTCTAAAAGGATTTGGTGTTTCTCATATTTTACAAGAGATGCTTACTTATAAAAGCTCGCCAAGAAGTGTTTGGTACTACGATCAGTGGACGAACAATACCTAAACCTGAGAATGCTCCAAAATCTTTTCGATTGCTCATTCAAGAACTACGATCATTGGCTCTGGAACTGAAACATTTCCTTATATCTGAGAAGAACTTCCAGATTAATAGGAAGGAAGTTCAATCGGAATGAATCAAAATTTTTCTTCTATAATCAATCGATATAAACATCAACAACTCTGAATTGGATCAGTTTTGCCTCAACAAATAAGTGCTTGGACTAATAAAATCCTAAAATTTGGGTAAAAAACTATATTTAATCAAGTCATTTTTTGAATCAAACAGTAGCCCTGTAAAATACTTAAATTAACAACTTCTAACTTTATTATCTAATTGTTAACCTAATACTTCTATACCATTTAACAAGCACTAAGCAATCATATTTTCATGATCTATACTACTAAGCAATTATATTTTCATAACCTATTTAATTAATCCAAAACTTTTCTAAATATAATGTTTTTCTTTATCTCAAAATCAAGAAAACATAATGTTAGCTCACTGCAATATTTAACAGTTTTACATACATTAAAAATATTCCAATTAGTTTTGTTGGCATGTAACCTCACCAAACAATTTCCGTGGACCGTATTGACTGGTTGTTTATTTTTGTCGTAATCGATGAGAAAGTGGATATACCACTCTATGCATTATAGCATTACTGACCAAGAAAGGTTGTGAACACGTATGCTTGACTTGTTGTGTGCCATTTTGATTTTTAAACACAACCATTCAGTAATTTCCTAGTGATTTCCTTATACATACTAGTGGTTTTCCATAATCTTTTTCCAAACAATCCTTATTAGACCCGGTTCGGGAGTTAACCCGGGGTAAAATTTGTGTCATGATTTTTTATCAGTCCCAGATCAACTTGGATTAACCTTAATTTTATGTGTATGTGTCAAAACAATATTATTTTATATATATAAACATAAATATGAATCTCGAGCTCATTTATAATCTTAAGAGATATTATATTAATATTTGAACCATCATCCACCAAGATACAATTCACCATCTTTTCATTGACATATCTTTTAATAAAAAAAAGTTGTTTATCGAGTTTTGATCCAAGTAACATGTCTTCATCATTGAAAGATATCTTTCTGGTGCGTACACCTTGAGACAAGTTGAAAGAGTTAGTCATGACAGGCTTAGTAGGAGTTTTCTTTATAGTTTTCTGATTTTTTATGTTAAATTAGGAAGATATCAATGAGAAACTGAACTTGAAGATCGACTATATCATTTTTACCTTCTTGATCAGAAGACTCCAACATGATGGTCAGTGCATAAAAGTTATTTGACAGAAATAGCGAAAACAAAGTAATTAAACAAGACAGACTTAGGCTTCCACAGATAAATATAGTTACAACACTTCTCTATTGAAACGATCAACAATAAGGCTAAGCTATGAGGTCAACACTTCTTGAATGATGTCTGGCTGATAGATTCTTGTCTTGCAGTTCAATTTCCTAGACTATATAGTCTACCTAAAGATCAAGGTTTCTCTATAGCTAATATGGGTGTGTGGGATGGATTTTTATGGATATGAAATTTCAAATAGAGAAGTGCTCTAAGAATAAGAGAGATAGGATCTTTTGATTCTCTATTTGGTAAGATATCAAAAGCGGTGTTATAAAGTGAAGTTTTGGATAAATTGATTTGAAAATCCAACTCTAAAAGGGTTTATTCAGTCAAATCTATGTGTTTCCTTCTATCATATCCTAACTATTAACATTACCAAAAAATTGACAAACAACAAATGAATACACTGATAGAATATTTTTGTTAGAAAATTGCGGTGAATTTTTCTGATTGAATATACCATCGTTGTATTAATTAGTAAACACCAACGCAAATATTTCCTTGATATATATCAGGTGAATTACATTGAAAAGGAATGAAAGGACCCTCCTCTCTCTCTCCCATTTCTTCCTTTTTCTCTATTTTTCTCTGCAACAAACACCACAAACCTCCTAAATTTTATCACAAATCAACATCCTAGTACAAATTTAGCCAGCCCAACATCCAGTTTTTCATCATCTCTATATAGACATAATTTTGAACACCTGAAATTAAACAAGCACAGATGTATAAATATATGATTTTATTAAATATATGACTAGGTACAATCTCTATCTGAGTAGTATTTTCAAAAGAATAAGACAATCCTATGATTCTTCCATTGGAGTTGATATATGGTGACTTGATTTATTTTACAAATCAAGCCAAGATTTATACTTTGCAAGAACATGAATTTGGGTGTGTATTACAAAACGAGATTTGATGATTTGATGCTTTGAAGAGTACCTTTGATTTGTTTTCAAAGTGTTGTTGAAGAACTCTTGTGGGGCATTTAGGCTTGATCCAACAAAGCTTCGTTCTTTGTAGACTTCAAGCGTAGATGAATGAGGCTTGAAAACTTTTGACAGAGCTTCCTTGCTTGAACAAAAAGCTTCCTTGCTTAAATAGTGATGAGTGCAAAATATACATATATTTTTACTCCTTTTACATTATGATTTTTAATGTATTTTGAGAATATTTGAGTTCATTGGAAGTTATTTTTATGATTTTGGCATGTCTAAGAGACTGTGAACTAATTGCTTAAGATAAGAAATTATGCATTTTATGTTCTAGACCTAGCTTCTTATGACAGGTTTTTCGTCAAGTTAGTGTTCCCAAATGAGAACGTGGGCTGAATCTAAGTTGAATTACACATGTCAAGCTCTCCAAGAAGGTATCATGGGTAAAAACCCGATCTCTTTTGGATCTCTAATTAGCCCTGCAAACTCGGGTCAGAATCCTACTCACAACAGGATTCTATACTTTCACACTAGATATTCAAATAGGAATATCTTGAGTTTCAAATATCAAAATCAAGAGATTAAAAAGCACAACTTCATCTACGCATTTAGGACTATAACTTTGATAAAGGACTCCAAGTCAAATAAGATCATTTTGAAGGCCAAAATCCAAATGCAATTTGAAGGGCGAGATGGGTCTCTTGATCTAATCAGGAAACTAACGGTGTCAAGCATCCTACTACGACTGAGAGTCTGAGATAAAAACGGTGGGCGTTAGGACCTAAGAAAGATTTAGATCAAGCCTCTAACATGCTATGAATGAATGAATACAGCTATGATAGTCGGATATTGCAAGAAACCAAGTCAGAAACAAAGTCTAAGATGCAACAGAGTTGGAATTACGATAGAGATGTGACAGCAACAGAGTTAGTTTTCAAAACAAATTCTGAGAGATTTATCCAACCTCAAGGACTAGATAAAAAAGGAACAAATTAGGTATCATGAATAATTCTAAGTAGCCTAATAATCCTGAAGAAATTATGTAGCCAATGGAGAGGATAAATAGAGCAGAACATAGCTGAAATAGGATTAAAAAAAACATTGATTTCTTCTCTGCTTTGTCAATTTTTCAGCAACTATAAACTAAACTCTTGAATTTGGTTCAAAATGGATACACACCATCTCCATTAGCAAGTTGTGAGAAATAACGTTATCATTGTAATTTTTTTAGATTCAAGTATTTATTTTTCCTTGTTCAGAATCATGCTATTGATTGTTATTCAAGCTTATTGAATTGTTTTGAGATGGCATGTATGCTTTCTAGTTTCTTTCAATCCGTAATTGTTGTTAGGGACTAGAGTAAGAAGTAAAAGAATTAATTTGATTGTTGCAACTCTCATCTTCATTTATTAGGGAAGAATATACTAAGTTAAATTGTCATGCTTTTAAACGCTTGCTTAAAATAAATGCACATATTTTATTCCTAGACTACTGTCGAATAAATGCAAATTGCTTTCAATATTACATTCACTTGATGGTAAGAAATTAATTAGAAAACTTTTTCTAATTAATGTACTTGCAATCTCATTTATTTCTCTCAGCTTTAAGGGATATCAGATTTATTTGCTTGACATGAAAGCATATTTATTTTACTTCGATGACCAACATAATTATAAGAATGGATGTATGGATCCTTTAACTGATTTAATGATATATCAATTTATTATTTTTGGAATTATTGTTTCTTGATTTTTTCATTCAAACCCCCCGTTCTTTCTCATTTCAGTATATTATAGGAAGATGAATGAATTTTCCCTTAGGTTCGACCTGGTTTTCATGATCATATATACTACAAATTTATTTTGTTTGTGATAGTTAAGTCAGAATTATATTTTGATGGTTCCGACGACCACCCAAAAAACTAGTTTTGAAGGAAATTTATATCTCCAAGAATCCTTTCCTCCTTTTCTCTCAATTAAGGCACGCTATTTATAGAAAATTTATTGTTTCCTTTTCTTTTGTGTTACCATGTTATTTCCGAAGAGGAAAAAAAGCTTGTGCACGTGGCCGTCCTTATTTTCATAGAATAGGAGGATTTTTTTTTTCTTTTGTAATCAGGAAAGGCTCCCTGGTGGGGTTATAAAAAAACACCACATTGCCTTTCTTTTTTGTCCCCAACTAAGCAGTCCTTCTACTCCTTCACTAACAGTGTAACATCCGACGGTCTTAGCAGGTATGCATGGCTCTTCAGTATTTATTTTACAACTGCAAGTTTTTTTTTTTTGTTTTTGTATGTATGCAGGACACAATTCTGAGTTTATGCAGGTGAAATAATCTTTAAACTTCTAACCAAAGCTCATGATAACAATAACTTAAACTTCTCTAGATCTTTTATAAAGGCATTTGCACCGTCTTCCTATTTTTGACCGCATGGAGAAAAGTGAAATTGTGAAAGGCCTAGAATACAGAAAAGGGCAGAGAATAGAGACCACTAGTGGAAGAGAAGACAGGGACACAGTCATCCAAGGGAGCGGGGAAGAATCTTATAGAGAGGTTTCTCCGTTTTGAGGAGTGGATTTATGTCGACTGAGTTTGATTTGGCTTTGGTTGGGGTTTGTTGTTTTCTGATTTTGCTTCTAATTCAAAGACCGAGACTTAGAAAGCATATTATATGTCTGCTCCTGCAACTGCATGATGGATCGCTCGAGCTTGCCATTGAAAGAAACTTGACTAAACTTGATAGAATTGTTTGTGAGTTCTTGCCTGCTTCCATTCAATTAATCAACAACTACTCTTATTGTAGGGCTGCGAGCTATTGTCAGCCCCATTCGACTATTGTTTGCTACTAGCAATCATAGAAGGAGTCTGCTAATTCTCAGCATGTCTTGTGACTCTGCTAATCCTTAGCTTGTCTTTGTGACGATGGTGATCGAGGGCTCTTTTTTTTTTCTCTTTACTATAGCGCAGCATCGCCAAACGGCCTTTCATCCAAAAAATTGTTGGAATGAACTGTCATTGAGATTAATTGCTGAAATCACGAGGATAGAATCCATTAGCTCCACAAAACATGTATCACCATGATCCCAGCCAAATTCTGTGTAAATAGTTATTACTTTCAATACTTAGTAGCCTTGTATATGATATAAGAACATGATCTCATATTCAGAAAAGCAATAAATAAGAATATATCATTGTAACATGATATCAGTGCGTCAACTCTAGGACCTGTCTGATTCTTTCTGTGAACCAATAGAAAGAAAGGAAAAGAAGACAGAATTCTGGAAGATTGAGAAAATGAGAGATCTTACCCCCCCAAAAGAAAACTCCCAAGCAGATCCTTCAACCCTTGCTGACTTAACATCCAGAATATCACAGATGTTGAGTCAGACAACAACTGCAGCAACTCATGAATCTGTTGCTGCACCAATCGGTATCAAGTTAAATGACACGAACTATGGACTCTGGTCCCAAGTTGTCGAGATGTATATCTCTGGTAAAGACAAGTTGGGATACATGAATGGAGATCTTCCACAACCTACAGAGACAGATCCTACTTTCAGAAAATGGAGAATTGAAAATGCAATGGTAAAGGATGGCTAATCAACTCCATGGATCCAAAACTAATTGGAAATTACATCAGATTTCCAATGGCTAAGGCAGTATGGGATGCTATTGCCACAACGTATTTTGATGGCTCCGACACCTCACAAGTCTATGATCTCAAGAGAAGGGTGACAAGATTCAAACAGGGGGAAGGATCAATTGAGACATATTACAACACTCTTCAAGGTCTTTGGAGAGAGATTGATTTTCGGCGTCCAAATCCCATGAAGTGTGAAGTTGATACACATAAATATAACTCTATTATACAGGAAGATAGAGTTTATACTTTCTTGGACTGACTTGATGGTCGCTCGGACAAGATTCAAGCTGATGTGCTTCAACTTCACCCTTTTCCAACAATCGAACAGACATATGCCCATGTCCGATGAGAAGATCTAAAACAAATGGTGATGCTATCAAAAGCAGATACCATTTCCAGCATGGCCATAATATCAAAAGGAGGACAAAAATCACAACAGCAACCTTCTCTTCAGATGGTAACAGATGGGAAGCTAGGCATGAAATCAAAAACACAAGCTGGGGGAGGTGGTTGTACACTGTGGGAATATGAAACATACTAAGGAAACCTGTTTCAAGCTCCATGGATATTCGGACTGGTGGCATGAACTCAAGACAAGGAAAAAGCGTGAAAGTGGTCGGGCTACACTTGTCAGCGCTGAGAGCACTTCTTTTTCTTCCATCAAACCTCACCTTTCTCTTATATCTCAGGAGGATTTTTCACCAGCAGCAGCAAATTATTCCCTAGCCCAGAATGAATCAGGAACCACGGTTGGATTATTGATTATGGGACAACTAATCACCTGACATTCAATCCACAAGACTTTATTGAAATGACTCAACCAAAACGGATCACATGCATAACCAATGCAAACAGTGAAAAATATCCAGTTACTGGGGCTGGAGAAGTGGCACTGTCATCCTCTTTTTCTTTATCAAACACTCTACTTGTTCCAACTCTTTCCAATAAATTATTATTGGTAGGACAAGTTACTGAGGATTTGAACTGCTGCCCACTAATCTATCCTAAAATTTGCTTGTTTCAGGATATTCTAACTAAGGAGATTATTGGTTGTAGTACTAAACAAGGGGGGTTGTACTACATTGATGACTTCAGTGTTTTCAGGCGAACAATGTTCGTCATCTTGGTAACAAAGAACATGATATCTGGTTGTGGCATCACTGCTTTGGACACCCGTCATTCTCCTACTTAAAACATTTATTTCCTAGTTTGTTTTGCAACTCAGACAATACAATGTTAAAATGTAAAACCTACATTTTAGCTAAAAGTCATCAAGTTTCCTATCCAATAAATTCAAAAAGTGTGAGACACGTAGATTGACTTGCCTGGCAGTACATTGGATTGGCTGGTTAAGTCCCTCATGTTTGTTTTATGTGTGGCTACTTCTGGCCTTAGGGATGTTTGTTTTATGTTTCTTTTCAATGGGAGCATGTTCCCATTTTAGTTTTACATTTGATAAAAAAAAAAAAAAAATTGTGAGACACCATTTATGTAAATTAACTCGGACATATGTGGACCAGCTCCCGTTTCAGTTTCTTCAGGCATCAGATGGTTTGTGATTTTTGTGGATGACTGCACACGCATGACATTGTTATATTTGATGAAAAGTAAGAATGAGGTAGCAAGGATTTTTCGCTCTTTCCATAATATGATCAAGACCCAATTCTCTACCAAACTTCAAATCCTTCGTTCTGACAATGGTGGGGAGTATGACAATAAAGAGTTACAAGAGTACTTCCAAACATATGGCCTATACCATGAGACAATATGCTCCCAAACACCACAGCAAAATGTTGTTGCAGAGAAGAAGAATAGACATATCTTGGAAACAACTTGGGCCTTCTTAACAGCAGCAAATGCACCTCCACGGTTTTGGACAGATGTAGTCACAACTGCTGTCTACTTGTTGAACCGAATGTCGTCTAGGGTGTTAAACTTTAGTACTCCATTACAAGCTCTCGCTCATCATGTGCCTCTCCCGTCTATACTTATGCTTCCACCAAAGATATTTGGATGCGTAGCTTATGTCCATCTTCACAGAAATCAAAGAACCAAACTTCATCCATGTGCAGTCCGCTGTATATTCCTAGGCTATACACAGTATAAGAAGGGCTACCAATGCTATGATCCTATAACAAGACGCCTTTACATCACAATGGATGTTACATTTCTAGAAACTGAATACTTCTTTCAAGAGCCAGGTTCTCATTATTCTCTTCAGGGGGAGATGATTGGTGAAGAGCAGAATATAGACCATGGTTGTAATTGGGAGAACTGGCCATGGTTTAGAGACACAAACACAATAGTTGGGTAGAATAACAAGACAGAGAATGAACAAGAACAAGAACAGCCCCCTCTCGATTCAGTATCAAACAACCATTATCCTAAGAATAATCCTGAGGTACAGTTCCCAAATCTCTCTCTTAATAATATTAAAGATAGTTTTGTTGGCTACAAATTATCTCATAGGTGCAACCGCAGCAAGCCACCAAGTCGATAATCACCAGACCATAGAGAGGAGAAAATTAAATATCCAATTGCTAATCATGTCAGTACCCAAAGATTGTCACAGCCACTCAAGACCTTTGTGCAAAAGCTGTCTTCTGAACACATCCCAAACACAGTGCAAGAAGCCTTGAGTAATCCAAAATGGAATCAAGTAATAATCGAAGAAATGGCAACTTTACAAAAGAATGAAACATGGAAGATCATGCCACTACCAAAAGGGAAGAAAGCAATAGGAAGTAAATAGGTATTCTCTATTAAATACAAGGCTGATGGATACAAGGCAAGGCTTGTCGTAAAAGGATATACGTAATCATATGGCATTGACTATCAGGGGAAGTTTTCACCATGGAAAAATTAAATACAATCAGGGCATTGCTGTCAGTCTCTGTGAATTTAGATTGGCCACTCCAATAGTTCGACGTCAAAAATGTGTTCCTTCATGGGAACCTTGAAGAAAAAGTGTATATGGATGTCCCACCAGGCTTTGCTACCTCATATGCTGGAGTAGTGTGCAAGTTGCAGAAGGCACTATATGGTCTGAAATAGTCACCAAGGGTGTGGTTTGGATGGTTTAGTTTAGCCATGAAGAAGTACAGCTTCAAACAAAGAAATTCATATCACACTTTATTCCTAAAACATCGAGGGAAAATGGTAACTGCCTTTTAATTTATGTCAAAAATATGATAATTATAGGAAATGATGAGGAGGAGATCTTGAGCTTGTAAGAACATCTAACGAATGAGTTTGAAATGAAAAACCTTGGAGGACTAAAATTTGTTTTGGGGATTAAAGTGGCTCGATCAAGTAAAGGGATATTTCTCTCACAAAGAAAGTATGTACTTAACCTACTAGCTGAGACAGGTATGCTTGATTGTAAACCAGCAGACACACCAACAGTCCAAAACCACAAACTAGGAGAGCATCCAAATCAAATACCCACTAATAAAGAAAGGTATCAGCAGTTAGTTGTGAAGTTGATTTATTTATCTCATACTCGACTAGACATTACCTATGTTGTGAACTTGGTGAGTTAGTTTATGCATAGCTCAAGTGAAGAGCATATGGAAGCTATGATCCGGATCTTATGATAGTTGAAGGCATCTCTAGGAAAAGGGCTTATGTTCATGAAGTATAACCACCTAAACATTGATAGGTATAAAAATGCAGATTGAGTCGGAAACATTGTTGATAGAAAGTCTATTTTTGGGTATTTCACTTTTGTTGGAGAAAACTTAGTCACTTGGAGAAGTAAGAAACATAAAGTTGTGGCATTATCTAGTGCAGAGACTGAGTTTCTTGGCATGGCCAAAGGACTTTGCGAGCTTCTTTGGTTAAGGGAGTTGGTGGAAGAAATTGGCTACTCATCTAGGCCAACCATGAGGTTGTTTTGTGAGAGTAAAGCGATTATACAAATTGCACAAAATTCAGTTCAACATGACGAGACAAAACATGTTGAAATTGATCGACATTTTATCAAAGAAAAGCTTGAGGCCAAGATAGTTCAATTCCCATTTGTAAAATCAAAAGACCTACTAGTGAACATTCTCACCAAAGTTGTTTCAAGCAAGGTGTTCCATAACTCGCTAGACAAGTTGAGCATTGAAGATATCTTTACATCAACTTAAGGGAGAGTGTCGGCATGAACTGTAATTGAGATTAGTTGCTGAAATCACGAGGATAGAATCCATTAGCTCCACAAAATATGTATCACCATGATCCCAGCCAAATTCTGTGTAAATAGTTATTACTTTCCATACTTAGCAGCGTTGTATATGATATAAGAAATGATCTCTTATTCAGAAAAGCAATAAATAAGAATATATCATTGTAACATAAATGACCTTGCTAGCGATTCCCCATATTTTCTTTGTTGCCTGCATCAATTCTATCAGCTATCCAATTTCTTATTCAACTTGTACATAACGTCCTTTTTTTTGTATTTAGGGCCTCGCAGATTTTGCTTCAGCGAGTACAAAAATAATTACTTGAAATGCCACAATCACCGACGTCCATACCAACGGATTTCATTCCGTCGGCATTTCATAATTATTGCATGATTTGTGTTTAATTTTTTCCATTTATTTTGATTGTTAGTCTAGAGTTTTTTTTTTTGAATTTATTGCTTTGTTGTATTGGCATAATTGTTGAATAATTTGTTGAATTGTAATTGTTAATGTTGAATTTACCTTAGTATTAGTAATTACGAAGTTGAGTTATTTATCTCATACCATAGTGAGGGAGAGTGTTGGCATGAACTATCATTGAGATTAATTGCTGAAATCACGAGGATAGAATCCATTAGCTCAACAAAATATATATCACCATGATCCCAGCCAAATTCTGTGTAAATAGTTATTACTTTCCATACTTAGCAGCGTTGTATATGATATAAAAACATGATCTCTTATTCAGGAAAGCAATAAATAAGAATATATCATTGTAACATAAATGACCTTGCTAGCGACTCCCCATATTTTCCTCGTTGCCTGCATCAATTCTATCAGCTATCCAATTTCTTATTCAACTTGTACATAACGTCCTTTTTTTTGTATTTAGGCCCTTGCAGATTTTGCTTCAGTGAGTTCTGCCCCCTAGGGCTCACAGTAATATTTTGCAAGCAAGGGCTCGCTTTCATCTTACCAATGGAACAATAACAAGCTACTGCAGTAGTAAAAGCTTCTATCCAACCAGCCAGTGTGAGGCCTTCCCCTGTTGCTAGCAATGTAGCTTCTTCAAGTAGCTAAAGTTCACAATTTTATTCTTCTCGAATGCTTCATCCTTCACAGCTTCAGCGACAGCAACAACCATTCATACAGACACAACAAAGCCAACAGGGTCATCAAAATCTGATGTAGAATGCTTGGCAGGGGAAATTGAAGAACAAATTGATAGGTGCATAGTGAAGACGAAGAGGTCCTGAGTATTAAACGTTGAGTTTTAAATAGCATTCAATAGCTATAATTAAATGTTACAAGTAGAAACGTTAAGTTTTAAATGGCATTCAGTAGCTATAATTAATCATGCATGTTGTCGCACCCCAAAAAAAAAATCCTGGCGCGCGGCATCGGTGGGTGTCTCTGCTGGTGCTGGTGCTGTTGCTGAGGGAAGAAGGAGCGGCCGAGAGGGAGAGAGTTCTGGTGACCGGCGGCTGTGGGGGGAGAGGCAGAGGTGGAAGGTCCAGTGGTGGTGGCTCCGGCGTGCTGGGGAGAGTCTGAAAAATGGCAGGGACGACCGGTGTGTAGAAGAAAAATAATCCGGGGGGGAAGTTTGGGCTCAAAGGGAAGAAGAGAAAAAAATGAGCGGCTGTTTGGGGGCAGGGGCTGTTTGGCTGGTTTCGAAAGAAGAAAAAAAAAATGTCAAGGGTAGGGGGCGGTTGCCTTGAGAAAAATGAAAATGGCCAAAAGAGAGATGACGAGGAGATGGGAAAAAGGCTGTGGCTGTTGGCAAGCCAGCCGGGGAAGAGGAAGATGGAAAAAAAATTCAGGGGGGGGAGGCTAGCGGCTGCCTTTCGGTGAGGGAGAGAAAAAGCTAAGCTTTTAGGGTTTCAGCTGCCTCTCCCTCAAATTTCAAAATTGCCCTCATGTATCAAAAATTGCCCCCCCTTTGTAAGTGTTGGAAACCAGTATTTATAGGCAAAAAATATTGCCAAGTTTTCAAAATTGGTCCCTTAACTTTCTTTTTTGTAAAATTTGATTTTTCTTGTTTTTTTGTATTTTTTTGAAAACGAGCAATATCAACGTCGACTCGATGAGGAAAATCAATGATTTTAAAAACGACGCGTGAAAAGTCGAACGCGTTTGAAAATCTTTTTGAGAAATTAAATTCTTTTTAAACGACGTTGAAAATGCTAAAATGACGAAAATATATTAAAAAACATATTTTTTGGATTTTCTTTGTTTTTCTCTATTTTTGGATTTTTTTAAAAATATATAAAAAACATGGGTCAAAAATTGGGTAGCAACAGATGCCCCCTCTTTACAATGCTTACGAAGCGAAAATCCTCAAAATTTTGCATAGTAAGCTTTGTAAAGAAAACAAAAGGAAAATGATTTCATTATCTTGGGCGACCTGCCCACACACTCACACTGATCTATTTTCACGGGCGACCTGCCCACACATACTCACCCTAGTCTATTTTCACGGGCGACCGGCCCACACTCTCCCAATAGTCTATTTTCACGGGCGACCTGCCCACACATTGGGTTTACCTGAGATCCCATCTGGCGACCTCATTCAACTGGAACGAAAATATTGCGTAACTCGGTTAACCTGAAATCCCATCTGGCGATTCCCTTTAACCAAAGCTACATGAGATCCCATCTGGCGACCTCATTCAACTGGAACTAAAATATTGTGTAACTCGGTTAACCTGAAATCCCATCTGGCGATTCCCTTTAACCAAAGCTACATGAGATCCCATATGGCGATTCCCTTTAACCAAAGCTACATGAGATCCCATCTGGCGACCTCATTCAACTGGAACTAAACTGTGTAACTCGGTTAACCTGAAATCCCATCTGGCGATTCCCTTTAACCAAAGCTACATGAGATCCCATCTGGCGACCTCATTCTGCTGGAACTAAACTGTGTAACTCGGTTAACCTGAAATCCCATCTGGCGATTCCCTTTAACCAAAGCTACATGAGATCCCATCTGGCGACCTCATTTAACCAAAACAAAAGAATGTGTAAAAAATGGTCTCATTGTACGGGTGACTAACCCTAGAAAAAAGCTGGTCTCATTGTACGGGTGACGAACCCTAGAAAAAAGCTGGTCTCATTGTACGGGTGACGAACCCTAGTGCTGCTGGTCTCATTGTACGGGTGACGAACCCTAGTGCTGTGCTGGTCTCATTGTACGGGTGACGAACCCTAAAAAAAATGTTGGTCTCATTGTACGGGTGACGAACCCTAGAAAAATGCTGTGAAGTGCGGTCTCCTTGTAATGGGTGACCTACCCACGTGGAAAAAATATGAAGTGTGGTCTCATTGTAATGGGTGACCTACCCAAAAAAATGGAAAATATGAAGTGTGGTCTCATTGTAATGGGTGACCTACCCAAAAAAATGGAAAAAATATGAAGTGTGGTCTCATTATAATGGGTGACCTACCCAGATGGAAAAAATATGATGAAGTGGTCTCGTTGTGATGGGCGACCTACCCAAATAGAAAGAATATGAAATGCGGTCTCATTGTAATGGGTGACCTACCCAGATGGAAAAAATGTGGAAAACTGCGGTCTCATTGTCATAGGTGACCTACCCGGATGGAAAAAATATGATGAACGGTCTTATTATGATGGGCGACCTACCCAGATGGAAAAAATGTGATATGACAAGTGTGAAAAATAGGACTTACCTGGCGAAGTCCTGAGGGGATGATAGAAGAAGGGCTGGAAAACTTGGTGCTTCCTGATAAGTCCCGATCATAGGATTTGAAAACTCGGTGTTTCCTGACTGCGAGGGTTGAAAACTTGAGGCTTCCCGATTGCTAGGTTGATCTTTCCATTTCTTTGGGATTTTCCTAATGGTAAGGTTTAGCCCATCGTCCTTTTATTCCATGATCAAAACCGATTCTTTGTTATCATCAGCACAATGCTTCTTTCTCTTTCCACCATCTTGCTGGACCTCATTAAGGATTTTCCTGCAACAATTCAAAAATACGTGCAAATGTTTGAGGTTAGATGATATGCATGCATCCTTACCTGATTCGAAATATAGGTCCCCCCCTCTTTGATGCTCCATCTTTATAGGGTGCCTTTGTTTGCATTCCAAAGCTTTCTTTGTTCTTCCGATGCATTGGCTCATTCATGTGCTAGCCATCCACTCAGCTGTAAATGCAGTGCCCATCCCGGGCTGTCTTCGACAATTACTGCTTGCATCGTTCATCAAGCTTGACCCTGTCCCCCAAGTGTGGTACTGCTTGATTCATCATGAAGGATTTTCTCTCCTGGCTTCTTCTGAGAATTATCCTCTGATTGATTGTGTGCATCATGCCAATACCCATCAAGATTGTTAATCAGTCATGATCTTGCCTCCAGTTGAAACAGTACTCTTCAAGTACATGTTATCATCAGCCTTCTTGGAAATCATCCAGTCGTCCAGACATGCATCTAATAGCTTGCAGTACAAAGGCTCATGGTTGTATGCTCAGTGTTCTTCTCAATAGATTCTTTTCAACTCTTCTAATCAGATTGTGAAAAGAAATGTCTCATCCTCATCAATGATGCTGCTTTTATCACTCATACTCATGTAGTGAAGCACTCATCTGGCTTCAGAACAAGTTGTCCCACAATCAATCTTCGAGATGGGTGCCTTTCCGACATTCATTCAGTGCAGTTGTGTGATAACATCTGTCTATAACCATGTTTCAAAGAATGACAATATGAGATTGTCCTTTAAGTTCAGCATTGTTCCACAGTCAGTCTTGGTGATGTGTATCTTTTCACCATTCAATTGCATTCATTCATGTATCCTCAACGATTGCTAGCCATGCTTCAAAAGATGATGGTATGAAAGTGTCCTTCAAGTACATCCTTGTTTCTCCATTGCTGACAGGGTTCCCTAGAGCATGGGCTATTTTGGAACGACATTGCCCCCAGTATCATCTGAATGTGCTCGTTCATTGATTATCTGTCTTTGAACATCATTGTCTTCAGTTCACTGATTCATCATTTAATCATCTTTCATTGCCTCATAGCTGATCTGAGCATTGCTTGTTTTTCCTTTTCAAGGTCTACTGTATTGCCCTCAGCTGCTCAACTTTTCAAGTAGTGTCGAGGATTTCAATGTCATTTCTATCAACGATTTTGCATACTCAATCAATGTTCTTCTGTGTTTGATAATCTTCCTTGTTCTGGAATCAACTCTCATACTTCAAAGATCTTGTCTATTCAAAGTCTAGTTTGTTGAAATGAAATCAGAGATGTCCTTTTTGAAAATCTTTTGAAAATCAAGCTTTTTGATCAAAGACCCAACACACGTTATTCGAAATACGCAGTCCTTTGATTGTCTTGTATTTTGAAAACAGAAATTGACCCAATATAGGATTAAAAATGGCTTTTTCCATGGTTCTTTGTATCAATTTGAATCCTTGATATTGGGTATATCATTTTATAGTCTATGATGAGGTGACCGTTGTATGAATTTCAAAAGAAACAAAAAATGCTCAAGTCAAAACTCAGGCTTTATCAAGAAAGGTTGTTTCTTTTCTTAGCATTTATTTTATCAACATGCATAATAACCAGTTGTTTAATTCATGAAGCCACGACTCTTATGGAAAAACTCTTCAAGTTTTGAGAGCGCCATTTATCGGTTCAAATTTCTTGCTTGATTAAAAAGGGCTTTTAAAAGCACGTAATGCAGGCTATGGTTCATGGCTATGAAAGAAAGGAATTTCACAGGCTCAAAAGGTGTTTGAGGGTTTCAAAGACCTAGGATCAACATCAACTATTCATCAACTCTTTTCTATTGTTGTCTTGTAGAGGAAACGACATATAACCTTGTTAACCTCAAAGTTTAGAGTTTTCTTAACATAAGTCATAATGCAAATCCACTTTTCCTTGATGAATAACCAACCTTAATCATCTGATAACATCAGAGGCTTTATAATGGACACCAAAAGTCACGTTTATAGCTTAGTCTTTTTTCTGGTATTGACTTTGGTTGTGCCTTTCCTTGATTGAAATTTCTTTTGCTCTTTATAGACTTGATAGGCGTTCTCCTTCCTTTACCTTTGACTTGTATTTAAGTGAAGGTAATTTCAACTTCCCCTTTTTTTTCGTTCTCTTTTTTTCATAGCCTTCCTCAAAACTTTCTTATATGCCCCCAGTCTATGTGTTTACTTTTAGCTCTCTCTCAATCATTGCACTTTTGTTCTAAGCCTTTCCCTTTATCCATTAATTATATCAATGTCTCCAACATATCTCTCATCTGCCCCCAGTATGGGGTGTGATCCTAGTCAGGGTTTTTATGAAAAGAATATTCTATCCAGCTCAAAATGGGACTACAAGGGATATAACTTTTAGAAAGTGAAGGGATATCAAAGATGGCCTTTTCTCATTTCAAGCAAGGTCAGTTAGAACCGATAAATTTTGACCTCATCTAGTGTAATGATTTGGACTTGTAAGAATCATGATTCACGAGTCCATAACTACCGAATCCACTACATGTCATTATGCATACTGCTAAAACTTAGCTATATGATGTGTGGTTTAGTTTCATGTAAGGGCTCAAAATTTGTTTGGTCACCTCATGTCATTTCAACAAGAATCGAGTCATTTCTGCAATCAAAACACTTTTAATCTTCAGGATTGATTATCCTTTATCGCATGTTGGAGTTTGATCAAAATATTTTATCAAAATAAAATGTTAAACATCTGTTGATTTCAAAACAACAAAGAGACAAAGCAAGACATGTTTCGTTGAAGGATGAGATGTGATCTCAAAACAAAATGCAGAATTCCAAAACAATATGATTGACTGTTCATCACCATTCTTGAATCAGCTTTTCTGGCAATATTTGCGTTTTGCCAAGCGCTTTCGATCAACATGTCATTCTGAAGATGTTCGGGGGACAATATAGCCAATGACACCCTCCTTCACCGACTCCACTTGTCTCTTGCTCACCAACTTTCAGACTCAATTCTTGCAATTCTTGAAACTGTTCACTTGAAATGGTTGAGGACCCCACCATGACATCACATCTCTTGTCTGGATTATACCACCTAGAAATTGGTGGTTGCATGGGATTTGTCGGAGTCAAGCAAAATTCTGGAATCTGGCAGATGCTGGTCGACAAACTTAAGTGGTAGAGGAATGTCAATCTTGGCAAAGACATTTGAGCAATTGATGCTACCGTGAGACCTGGCTAGACCACATAATTAAGGTTTCACACCGTCAAAGTCATCTCCTGATTCACCTCTCATCATTGTTCTGGAATCCATGGCAGATCCTTCAATCTTTCCTCTCTTCATAGCTTGTTCAATTCTTCGGCAAATCCTCACAACATCATTTCAATCTTCCAATGTTGTTGTGGTTGGCTGCGGATTGTTAGAAAACTTTCCAACAGCTTGGTAATCTTGGCAGCGCCCAGAAACTTGTAGTATCGCCACTACCGACGTGTGGAATCATGTCTTATCTCTTTTATGGGAGAAAATGATGGACATGAATCTCCTCTATTTCTTCTTTGATTCCTCTCGAACGGTGCAACAAACAAGCACCAATAGAGGAAGTCCTGCTCTGTTGAAGTTTCAGTATTCTTCATGTTTGTTAGTCTAGGCATGTCTCTTCTCTCTACTTTTGTGTTTTAATACTGACATTGTTGGAGAGAAATCATAGATGATCTGAAACTACTGCATTCCTTCTTGGATTTCCCACTTGCATATCCACAAACAGATTCCTGCTGAGAGATCTCTGCTATGTTGAAGTTTGAAGTCTGCTCATATTTTCCAGACCAGGTCTGGCTCTTCAACCTACTAAGATGTCTTCGTGCTGAAACTGATGAGAGAAATATTTGTAGCATATGCAACTTATAAATCCCCTCTTGCATTCCCAATTTGCAGAGCCATAAATGGATTTTTGTAGAGAGAGCTCTGCCACGTAGAAGTTCAGTGTCTAATCATGGTTTTTCAGACCAACATCTTGTGCTGCTGAAATGGAATTGAGCTCATAATTGGGGTAGCTTCAAAGAAGACTAATGCACCATGTACAAGAGGCTAGTAGTCATTTGGTTCCATTAGATGATGTGGAGGCAATGAACACTTAAGAGTGCAACAAAGCAAGAACCAGAGTTGTCATTAGTTGATGACTGAAGGCATTGTTGCTGTTGTTCATGACTGAAAAGGAGAGGCAGCTTCAATTGAACGTGGACAAGCAGTGTTCCCACAGAAGACTGTGCATACATTCTCTTGCCATTTAAATACTCAACACTTGTTCAAGCAAATCTGAGTCTAGCTACTTCATCTTTGATGCTCCCAACCTCAATCTGGTAATGAGCCTCTATCTGACATCTTTCTTTGCTCCCATCATCTTTCTTTAATCACGTGCAGCACAGCTTGTGCGGGGAACCTACTTTTCAACCCGGTACATGCATGATAAATGTATGAATATGTAATCTATATGATGAACTTGCCCTTCGAGGGGTGACAATATGATCGTAACTCTTGTATGATGGAACAAGAATCATGATTTTTGCCCAAACTCTCCAATGAAAATTTTCGGAGTGACGGCCAATGCTTCAAGAAGGGTTTGCTCGGATGCAAAACAAATATTTACGGAGCATACATCCTACAGGCAGGTTCTATTCATTTTACGTGAGACAGGGTAGGTTTGCTACTTGGTCTCTAAAAGGGGTCTCTTGTTGTCCCAGTGATTGCCCTCGTAAAGGCAATATAGGGGCCCAGCAGGTAATTGGTTGGCACGTGTCCAACTATTACCAGTCTAAGCACTCAACGAAGAGTTGGGGTTTACACAAACTTCAACCTTGACTCAAGTCATAAGGTAAGCTGCTAGTCCCCCACCTAACTTAAAGCAGGTGTGTGCTTAACAAAAATTAAAACTTGTGATGCATGAGAGAATTATATACAATGCATGAATAAAACACAAATAAATAAAACAAAGCACAAAAGAAAAAAATAAAATTGAACACATCAAAACACAAAGCTTAGTCCGATAAAGTTGAAAACAATACCTTCCCCAGTGGAGTCGCCATCCTGTCGCACCCCAAAAAAAAAAATCCTGGCGCGCGGCATCGGTGGGTGTCTCTGCTGGTGCTGGTGCTGTTGCTGAGGGAAGAAGGAGCGGCCGAGAGGGAGAGAGTTCTGGTGACCGGCGGCTGTGGGGGGAGAGGCAGAGGTGGAAGGTCTAGTGGTGGTGGCTCCGGCGTGCTGGGGAGAGTCTGAAAAATGGCAGGGACGACCGGTGTGTAGAAGAAAAATAATCCGGGGGGGAAGTTTGGGCTCAAAGGGAAGAAGAGAAAAAAATGAGCGGCTGTTTGGGGGCAGGGGCTGTTTGGCTGGTTTCGAAAGAAGAAAAAAAAATGTCAAGGGTAGGGGGCGGTTGCCTTGAGAAAAATGAAAATGGCCAAAAGAGAGATGACGAGGAGATGGGAAAAAGGCTGTGGCTGTTGGCAAGCCAGCCGGGGAAGAGGAAGATGGAAAAAAAATTCAGGGGGGGGAGGCTAGCGGCTGCCTTTCGGTGAGGGAGAAAAAAAGCTAAGCTTTTAGGGTTTCAGCTGCCTCTCCCTCAAATTTCAAAATTGCCCTCATGTATCAAAAATTGCCCCCCCTTTGTAAGTGTTGGAAACCAGTATTTATAGGCAAAAAATATTGCCAAGTTTTCAAAATTGGTCCCTTAACTTTCTTTTTTGTAAAATTTGATTTTTCTTGTTTTTTTTGTATTTTTTTGAAAACGAGCAATATCAACGTCGACTCGATGAGGAAAATCAATGATTTTAAAAACGACGCGTGAAAAGTCGAACGCGTTTGAAAATCTTTTGAGAAATTAAATTCTTTTTAAACGACGTTGAAAATGCTAAAATGACGAAAATATATTAAAAAACATATTTTTTGGATTTTCTTTGTTTTTCTCTATTTTTGGATTTTTTAAAAATATATAAAAAACATGGGTCAAAAATTGGGTAGCAACACATGTTACAAGTAGAATAAATACACAATGTAAGCATTGTCTTACGGTCACTTTTGTATTCCAAATATTCAATACAGTTTGAAGACATTATTAAAGAAGTTGGATTTATGTATCCAATTGTTCTTAAGGGGCTTATGGTGACAAATGCTGTTTCAAGTCACGTTCCAAAAGAGGTGCAAGAAATTTTGAGCGAGTATGAAGATTTGATTTCTGAAGATTTACCAGCACAACTTCCTCCTATGCGAGATATCCAACATCAGATTGATCTAGTCCCTGGAGCAAGCCTACCTAATCTTCCCCATTACCGGATGAGCCCGAAGGAAAATGTGATCTTGAAGGAGAAGATTGAAGAGCTGCTGAAGCAAGGATTTATTCGTGATAGCATGAGTCCTTGTGCAGTTCCTGTCTTGCTAGTGCCAAAAAAGGATAACACCTGGCGAATGTGTGTTGACAGTAGAGCTATTAATAAAATCACTATCAAATACAGATTTCCAATTCCGCGGTTGGAGGATATGTTGGATGTCCTTGAGGGTTCCAAGGTGTTTTCGAAGATTGATTTGCGCAGTGGCTATCACCAGATTCGAATTAAACTGGGGGATGAATGGAAGACGGCATTTAAGAGCAAAGAGGGTCTTTATGAATGGTTGGTGATGCCATTCGGATTATCAAATGCACCAAGTACTTTCATGCGACTCATGAACCAGGTTTTGCGTCCTTTTACTGGGTCATTTGTAGTTGTGTATTTTGATGATATTCTTATTTACAGTAAAAGCAAAGAAGAACATTTGGTGCAATTAAGACAGGTTCTGGATGTTTTGGAAGAGAATAAGCTTTATATTAATTTGAAGAAGTGCACTTTCTTTACAAACAAACTGCTATTATTGGGGTATATTGTTAGTGAAGATGGAATTCATGTGGATTAGGACAAAGTACGGGCAATCAGAGAATGGCCAACTCCAAAGACTGTAAGTGAGTTACGTAGTTTCCATGGCCTTGCTATTTTTTACAGGCGTTTTGTACGGAACTTTAGTACCCTTGCAGCCCCTATTACTGAATGTCTCAAGCAAGGAAAGTTTCATTGGGGTGAAGCACAAGATAAAAGTTTTGCGTTGATTAAAGAAAAGCTTAGCACTGCACCAGTTCTGGCCCTTCCCAACTTCGAAAAGATATTCGAAGTCGAATGTGATGCAAGTGGATTGGGGTTGGGAGCTGTGTTGTCTCAAGAAAAAAGACCAGTGGCATTCTTCAGTGAAAAATTAAGTGAAGCCCGTCAAAAATGGAGTACTTATGATCAAGAATTTTATGCAGTTGTTCGTGCCTTGAAGCAATGGGAGCATTATCTGGTGCAACGAGAATTTGTTCTCTACACTGATCATGAAGCCTTAAAGTTTATCAACAGCCAGAAGAGTGTGAGTAAAATGCATGTCAGATGGGCCACTTTTCTTGAGAAGTTTCCTTTTGTGATTAAGCATAAATCTGGATCTCTCAATCGTGTTGCTGATGCTTTAAGTCGAAGAGCAGACTTGTTGATTACTTTAGCACAAGAGATTGTGGGATTTGAATTTCTGAAGGAGTTATACGAAGCTGATCTTGATTTCAAAGACGTTTGGGTGAAGTGTGTTCAGAGTCAACCTGTTTTAGACTACCACTTGAGAGAAGGATATTTGTTTAAAGGCAACAGGTTATGCATTCCCAGCTCATCCTTACGAGAGAAGCTTATTCGAGATATTCATGGGGGCGGTTTGAGCGGGCACCTGGGAAGAGACAAGACCATTGCAGGAGTTGAGGAACGTTATTTTTGGCCTCAGTTGAAGAAGGATGTTGGCAAAATTGTGAGAAATTGCTATGTTTGTCAGGTGTCAAAGGGACAAACTCAAAATACTGGATTTTATATGCCATTACCAGTTCCCAGCGATATTTGGCAAGACTTGTCCATGGATTTTGTGTTGGGGCTTCCTCAAACCCAAAGTGGGGTTGATTCTGTGTTTGTTGTGGTTGATTCTGACGCTACTCATATAGCCAAACTATTTTTCAGGGAGGTGGTGCGTTTGCATGGTGTACCCAAAACTATTACATCTGATCGTGACACCAAATTTCTGAGTCATTTCTAGATTACTCTATGGAAGCTCTTCGGTACTACCTTGAAGCGTAGCAGTACAGAACATCCACAAACAGATGGCCAGACATAGGTGACTAATAGAACGCTTGGCAACATGGTTCGAAGTGTCTGCACTGATAAATCAAAGAAGTGGGATAATGCCTTGCCGCAAGTGGAGTTTGCTTACAATAATGCAGTTCATAGTGCCACAGGAAAGTCTCCTTTCTCTTTAGTATATACTTCAGTTCCTAACCATGTCGTTGACTTAGTAAAACTTCCAAAAGCTCATGGAGATAAGTGCTCAACATATGGCTAAAGATGTTATTGAGGTTAAAGAAGAAGTGCGAGATAAGCTGGAAAAAACCAATGCTAAGTACAAGGCTGCTGCAGACAAGCATAGGCGAGCTAAAGTTTTCAATGAAGGAGATTATGTGATGGTTTTTCTCAGAAAGGAGCGATTTCCTGTTGGAACCTACAGCAAGCTGAAGCCGCGCAAGTATGGACCTTACAAGATTTTAAGGAAGATCAATGATAATGCCTACGTTATTGACCTGCCTGCATCTATGGAAATTTCAAGCACTTTTAATGTTACAGATTTGTATGAGTATCATGAAGATGAAGCTCTTTATTCTGAAGATAACTCAGAGGCGAGTTCTTTCAAAGAAGAGGAGTCTGATGTAGAACGCTTGGCAGGGGAAATTGAAGAACAAATTGATAGGTGCATAGTGAAGACGAAGAGGTCCTGAGTATTAAACGTTGAGTTTTAAATAGCATTCAATAGCTATAATTAAATGTTACAAGTAGAAACGTTAAGTTTTAAATAGCATTCAGTAGCTATAATTAATCATGCATGTTACAAGTAGAATAAATACACAATGTAAGCATTGTCTTACGGTCACTTTTGTATTCCAAATATTCAATACAGTTTTGAGACTTTATCTCATTTTCTGGTGGATTCCAGATGAACTCTTGAGGGTGAACGTGAGGATCCCTCTGTTATTTTCTTGCTGCGTCAAAATCCAAGTATTTCTAGCGGCTCCTCGTCATCCCAGAAGCATTTGCAGAATCAGCAGCATAAACCACATGGGAGTGAATTAGGTGGAATCAGCAGCAATCATCAAGATCCAACCATCTGCAGAATCATCAACAGAATCCTTCCCTGCCGAACTAGTAGCGGCAGCTGATGCAAAATCAGAATGTTACTCACAAACACCTCCTCCTTTCGCAATGTCATTTGCTCCATCAACGCAACCACAACTTCCCCAGGTCTTGATGTTTCATTGCTGGTTCAGAATCATGCTCTTCTCCAAAGCCCTCCTATGGCAGCAAGGCATGGCTATCCCAAGCAACACAACAGATGAATTACCGTGTGCCTGAAGAAGGGAAAAATGGAGGAAATGACACTTCAAATATGGAAGGAGAGAGGAAGGCCGATATGGTTGGAGGACAGACCCCATTAACTGTTGGGCAGTCAATTGTGTTCTCTTGGCTATATTTAACAGACTCCTCTGTTTCAACAATGCCTGTGAACAATGTTGTTGATAGCGCAGCCCGAACTCTTAACCTTCCATTCATAGTGAAACACCAACAAAAAGTAATGGAAGTGTTTATTCGGACCACATCTCATCATCATCATCTATGGGTACCAAGTTACCTAATGCACTTCTGCATCTCCTCAAAATCTTGTTCAAAGCGGCAGTAGCAGTAGCATTTAACAAAGTATGCACTGCAACAGACTCAACTAATCTACACTAATGCTTTTATGCAAGCTCAAGCTAGACATGTGGCAAATTCAACAAGCTTTGCATCAGCAGCTAGTGGGTTTCATCTGCAAAGACATCGCAATGAGCAGCAACCGCAATGCATCGGCAACCTCTTCTACAAGGATGTTGTTGTTATCTCATCCAGTCATGTAAATTTTTGTGACTCCCAACTCCTAGCAACCACGAGAGGATGTTTCCAGTTTTTTTGTTTTTTTTTGTCAACAACTAATGCTGAGATAATAAAAATAGAGGAACAACTGATAGAGCTCCAGCATTCGAGTAGAGTTTAATAAAAATATAAAGCAAGGTCAGATGCGCAAGCCTTGTTTTATAAATTTTTTTAAAAAAATTTAATAATTGTTTTCAATTATTATATATATGACATAAACATTTGTTCATGAAAGTTTAATTTAATTAAATCACTTTTTTAATCTTAGAATTTTTAAATATATTTTGAGCATGATTTTATCATATTTAAGAATTTTTTTTTTAATTTTCAATCACACATAAAAATATGAACATACTATTTTGATATTTTTTTAATTTTTTGTGACAATTATACAATATTCTTTTAACAGAAACAATGATTCTAGTTAAGAAAAAAAACTTGCATTCACCAATATAAACAATGAATATGTTAATAAGAAAATTTATCATGATGAAGAAAAATTCAAAACGACTGTATTTTCAAGTTTAATAACAATGCCAAAGAGTTTCTTTAGACTTGGATATTTTATTTTATATTTAAAGTTTTTTTGATCTCCAGAACATAGCACTAGCATGCAAACTTGTATATTTTTAAGGCAGCGTTTGGTTTCTGTCTGAGATAATAGAGACAAAGACAATAGAGACTGAGGAGATAAGACATAAAAGAAGAATGAGATAGAATTGTGTCCACTAGTGATTGTCTTTGTATCATGTTTAGTTATGATAGAAGAGAAAAAATAAAAAATATATAAAAATATTTTACCTTTAATATGCATTGTTGTCAAATTTACATATTTTTTGTTGTTACTCATTTTTGAACCCCACATGCTAGAGATGGTGTATACTTCTTTTGAACTAAATATAGGAGTTTAGCTCATGTTTGCTAGAAGATTGACAAAAGCAGAGAAAGAAATATTTTTTCGAAACCTTGTTTGAGCTGTTTTCTACTCTCTTTATCCTTCCCCTTTACTACCAAAATCATCATGTTTTCTTAGATTAATCAGGAGTCTTCATAATGCTAAATTTGTTCCTTCTTATCTGGTCTTTAAGGTTGGATAAATCCATAAGAATTTGCACTAAAAAAAAATTGGTTCTGCTGTTGTCATAATTTTTTGTTCCAACTTAGACTCTGATTCTGACTTGGTTTCATACGATATCTGACCATCCTAGCTATATTCTGTCACTCATGACATATTGAAAAATTGACCTACCTTTATTGGTTCCTAGGGATCACTGTTCTTAGGGCAGACTCTCAGTCACATTTTGATGCTCGACATTGTCAGATCAAGAACCTTTTTGACCATCTACATTACTACCAGATTTTGTTTTCTAAAACCATTTTATCTCACTTCGACTACTTCAAAGTTATAGTCCTAGACGCGTAGATAAATTTTGGCTTTCTAATCGCTTGATTTCAATATCAAAAGCTCAAGATATTCCTGTTTGAATATCTAATATGAAAGTAGATAATTCTGCCGCGAGAAGGATTCTGACTCGAGTTTTGCATTAAAAAATCTATTTCCATCACAATTTTGTTGATTTGTTCTTAGATCATACTCTCAATTATATTAGGATTCTCAGCAATGTCAATTTCTGAAAAGTAGATTTTTCGGCAAAGTAGGAAAAAAAAAACTGTTCAAAACTTATTCAAGAAATTATACAGTTAGCGAGTGATCGCAGGTGATAGATCTTTTAAAAAAATTGGCAACAATAACAGTACTCTATTACTATTCATTAACTTAAATATTCAAAACTTAAAAATAGTTTTTAAATTTATCCATGCCAATTTATCTTAAGAGAGTCGCAATCTGTGACTAGTTAAATTATATTATTTCTTTAAATAAATTTTGAATTGTGTTATTTCTTGTTCTAGGTGCTATTTTGCAAAAAAAAAAAGATTAACGTTTGAGTTATTCATTGTTCTTGGATTTGTAGGTATAACAACTGAAGATAGCAATCAAAAGCGATGGTGACATGGTAGAGCTTTGAGTTATTGCTGTGTTCTAATGATGAAGATGTAGGAAAACGATCTCCCTTCTGCTGTCTGGAGCTGGGCTTCCTCTCCCTGTAAGAACAACCAACATCTTATCTGCGTTGTTGTTAGTGGCCACTTCATCGACCCATTAGTGGGTGGATTTTAAGCATAAAAAGGATTATTATTATTTTCTTAAAAAAAAATTAAAGGAAGAAAGAAAGAGGGAGGGGCATCATCACGTGAAAAGCAAGGAGCTTGCCACCCATTACATAAAGCTTCGACAAGCCCTTTTAGCTGCCTGTTATTAGAATTTTTATAATGAGCATTCAAACTTAAACTTCTTTAAATGGGATGAAAACGAGTGAAAATCAAGAAGTTGGAGGTGTTCATCTCTAATGCATAGCTAAAGATCCTTTGTAAGAAAATACAGCTAAAGACAAAGTGTGTGTGTGTGTGACAGAGAAATTGTCGATTATAGCAATCATTTTCTTTGTCTCTCGTGTCATATCTTCCAAAAATCTTAAAGTAATTGATGAAAAAGTGGATATACCACTTTGTCTTCTTTATAGCACTACTGGCCAATATGAGAGTTAAAGCATTAAAAGGTCGTGAACGCGGATGCTTGACGAGCGAGTGTTTACTTGTTAATTTTTTTAGAAGGAATCTGGAAAAGAATAAAGTCATCTATTTCACTTTGGGACACCATTCCTCACCCCTCCCTCCCTCCCTTCCTCCCTCCCTCTCCCGCCTCTCGGAAACCGCCGCATCCAATAAGGCTTCAGATTTCTGCCAGGTGCTTCCTTTTCTATCATGCTTTTGTTTTTAAAATTTATGGGTGTTTTCATTTATTTTATTGTAATTATTATTCAGAGACAGAAATTCTATTTTAATAATTAAATTAAAAAAAAAACAAATAATCGATCCGATGAAATCTCTGCTAGTGAACGCAATTCGATTTTAATAAGTAAATTAAAAAAATATATAATTGGATCCGATGAAATCGCTGGTCGTGAACGCAACTCGAAGAAACGCACAATCAGCCGATTCTAATATTTTCTTTTCAACCCTCCCCCCCCCCAATTTACATGATATTATCCGATTTTTCACACAGTTATTGTTGTAATAATCAAGCCGTGAATTCTTGAACCCAAATTTATTTTATTTTATTTTTTAGTTTTATTTTAAAGTTGAGAATAGAAATCAATTCAAATCTTTTAGGCTCGATCGATAATTTGTTAATTAGTTTATGCTGCAGCTGGAGTGGAAGAGATATTACTGCCGGAATGGCCGAAAAATGAGCTGTTTGGTTGATTCTTCTTTTTTGGAATTTACCAAATTCTTCAAAATTATTATGTTTTTAACAACAAATCGATTTCCTTGGGTTTTTATGCTCGCTCACACATGGAAAAAAGAAAGAAAGAAAAGAACTTTAAATTTTATAATTTGGTCATGTTAAAGTGGTGCCTACTTTCAATTAGATTGGCTCATCTTTCTTTCCAAGGTATAATTACCAACAACTATTTTAAAATAGCAGATTCATGTTCTACTCCTCCCACCACTGAGAATCATTTTCTTGGATCTAAAGATGACCTGAGATGGGACTTTCCAAAGCCGCCATCATCATACAATGCCTCTTTCTTTTGAAGCAGGCCTTACACTTGAAAGAGATTGTTTCCTCTTCAAAACTTCTTTGTATAATATTGCATTCAGTGGCTTTTAATTTCAAATCTGAATTGCACATCTAAGACTTTTATTAGATTGGTTCATTTATGTAAAAAAAAAACCATCTTGATACAAAATTTGAAGTTTTTAGATGAGGTTTAATGAATTTATATTACTTTCTGAAATTTTGTCACATTGCTTTATTGAATTTGAATTTTAACTAAAAATAACTTATGGCAAATGATTTATTGTCAACTTTATTTATATCCGTTCTCACTGGATGTTGAAAAACACTTGTACCCTCCAAATTAAAATGATTTTAAAACACCTGACCACATTTTAAGGACTACCATCTATATTTTGGCCCGTGAACCATGATGTCACAAATCCCAGGTCACAACAGAGAGGAGGCATGTTTGTTTGCCTGGACCTGGCCCCTAGATGCATCACTTGAACTATCATTTGTCAATTTGCCATACCCTTAAAAGATACCCCACGATACCAGCAAGCCTTGACAGTTCATAGAAAAAAATTGTTTGTTGTAAGTGAAAATTACCATGGTTTTTTTTTTTTTTTTTCCCTTTTGAAATGAGAGGTTGGAATCCGAAATCCTTAAAAAGCATGGGCATCATCCAAAATCGACTACGCAAAACCTCCATGCTAGCTATCTCTGGCTGTTCAAAACTTCCATTCGCTCGTTTGTTACCACATCATGCCCTCCAGCTCATCGCATCAATTGTTCACCTCTCATTTTGAATTTATCGGACATGAATTTTAAAAATATATGTATAACTGGACAATGCATTTGACACTATGGTAACTAATCATCAGCCAATTGATTTTTATGGGAAGAAAGAAATTAGCAAGTGGACTAACTCTGAGGCACTTAAGGTTTGGTGTGCTGATAAATCATCACCTTGCTGGAAAATCTCATGATCACCTCCTCGATGCTAATTCTGTAAGGCATGTGAAGTGTTTCATCCTTAACTTGTTAAGGAACAAGGAATATGATGCATGGCTATCTATATTTTATGATTGAGATGGTTTATTTTAAAGATTCTCCTGCTTAGGAGGTAAAGCGTCACTTTTGTGCTTTTCTTCCATGATAAATTGTTTGAGCCTTTTTTTTTTTTTAATATATAATGATCACTTGTTGGAGGGGGGTCTCTCTGTCTGTTTGAATGATTACATAATGTTGAGATGGAGTTCCTAGTACTCCAAGTCCAAAAAGGACTTGTATTCCTATGTAAGAAAATACTAATGGTCTCTCTAGGATAGGGAAAACCTATTAAAGCTCCTTATTCTTTAGGAACAATAAAATACTAAATAGAAATAAAACCAAGACCTACAATATTCCATAATTTTCAGCAAGTGCGAAAATTACAGAAATACCCTTGTGTGCAGAAAACATTCAAAAAATACATGAATTCTAATTTTTTGTTGGCTGTATCAAAATTTTTGTAGCGTCCCTAGATTCTACAGCAGAGACTGGACATGCAAATGGTGCTGATTGGCAAGAGGAGATCTACCAAAAGGTAATTTCTGTAGTTTACTGTTCATGTATGTCATTGTCTTGCAAGATTTCAATGGAAAAGGTCTCCTGGAATTTGGTACAAGGGAGTTTTATTCAGCTATGGTTGCGATTAGTTAGGAAGCATTGTAAGTTCCATGATTGCAGCAAACTAAGAAACGATAAATTACTGATAAGATGATTAAAGGTAAAATATTCAGATTTCTAGGTCAAGAGGGTTATTTTCTTGGTACTGACACAACAATTTTTTTCTATTGCAAATCTCTCCCTTTTGATTTTTTCCCTGTATTTCCATACATTTATTGTGTGGTGAGTTATTATTTTATTATTTCCAACAAGTCCAATTGACAATACTTCTTACTGTAATAGACAGACTTGAAAACAAGAGTGAACTGTTTCTGAATAGTCATCGTTATATTTGGTTAAGTGAACAGTTATTTTCAGGATTACAATCAAATTTGTTCTGAAACATGTGACAATGGAAGAAAGGAAAATAAGTGGACCTAATCCATTGAATCATGACCATGTCCAGTATTGTTGAATTTTATAGAAAACGAGGTTGAAATTCTGAATCGTTTAATGGCTGTAGTTGCAGTTCATAACTGCATATTTGATGAGGTCAATTTTTTTGTGTCTGGGAGGGTACTAAAATGGGAATAGGAGTGGTTGTTGATAATTAGGATATAAGGGTTATAAATCTAAAGTTAAAAAGCTAAGAAGTGTTTACCAAAGTCGTGACATCCATTGACTTGAGTGAGAACAATAGAAAACAATGGTGAGTAGTTTGCCGTGAGACAAAGTAACTGAACTTGACCAACCCCTGAATCTTGTCTGAAGGGGAAACTACACAATCCTTTGCATCTTTGCATGCAATCAATAACTATATTCTCTATTGAGTTTTCAGCATTGATTCCACTCTGCTATTTTGCTCTCAAACAATATATGCTGTCCTCTGCCATTTTATTTATTTATCTATCAATTCTCTCAAGTTTGCTTATGTTGCTTTCTGACTCTGGCACCTGAAGAAATCAAGCATATGATTGATAATGTTTTGCTGGTTAGATGTACTTCCTAGATCAAAGTTATGAAGGAAACGTATTTGCCTGAAATAAATGAAATGTACCAGAGAATTGCTACCAAGTTACAGCAGGTAAATTGTCTTTGTAATTTTTTCTGATTTATTTGCTCACACATGATTCATAAACCCCCACAGTTGAGCTTTTGTATTAATTTATTTTCCCCATCAACATTGCTTGTCACTGTATCATCTGTACTAATTACCCCCCCCCCACACCCCCAACTACCCCACAGCCATGCATTGACACAGAAGAATTGGAATAGAAACATTTTTTTCATTTATGTTTTACTAGTTTTGCTACAAAGGGTCAATGCAATTTTTAATTCTCGTGTATGTTAACTTTGCTTTCCAGCATGACCCTCTTCCGCAACAACCGAAGTCAGAACAGCTTGAATTTGATTATCAGGCATGGCCTGCGATGTAGTCGGTGCTACGGAATCAACAAAGTTAACTCATTGTCAATTACAGTGCATGTATAAAAGTTTTCTTACTCAGAGTAAATGCTATTGTAATGTTCTTACAGATATTCCCCTGTTTTGCAACTAATTCACTTATTTATCTTGGAAACAGAAAGGCAATCAACCAAGAGTAAGGCATCTTCCGAAGAAACAAAGAAATTTAATACCCTAAACTAAGCAGCAGGTAGAAGGCAAAAACTGAGCGTAAATTTTCAGGAACGGACGAACAAAAAACACCAAAAAGAAGGTAGAGAAAAATGCAGACTCAAATTCACAACACCCATTTTCTTTCCATTGGAACACTTTAAATAGTTTATTAAATTTATAATGATCTGATTTCTATGCATATATAAAAATCAACTTAATGATCAATTCTCTATAATTTCAGCATTACTAAAAACATCCAAACTAATAAACTATTAATTATTTTAGTCATTTTAATAAACATTTTAGCTATGAAGTCACCAAACATTTTGAACAATTCATATTTTAGATTTTTTAACTTATTAGTTTCTTTATGAGTTACTTGGAACGCATGCTATATATCTCTAAGCATTGTTATATAATATAATTCTATCAAACTTACTTTTGTCCAATGTATAATATAAAATATTCATGGCTTTAACATCCATAAAAAATAATTTTTTATCATTGTCCGCATATTCACTTATAATTTTAGAAATCTCAATACCATTTTGAATTTTTATAGGTCTATGAGATCTATATTGTACGGATAGCTACAAATTAAAATAAATAGATTGACAATAAATTATTATAAAACAATTTATTACTTGCTCTTTGGTGCTAGCAATGTAATTATAATATTATTTTTCAAGCTTATTCAATCTCTTATTCTTGATAGCATAACCAAGAATAAACGGTGAACTAAAATTTTTATGTTACTCTTTGTAAGAATTTTGGTTGAAAAAATATAAAAAAGAAGAGTTTTAAAAAGACTAGAAGTTTTCTTCATTATCAAAATCACTTCAGAATTATCTCTTTTTATAGGTAATTCTAACATTTTATTTTAACATAACTTTTAAGACAAAAGGTTACATCTTTATAGTTTAAAAGTAAACGATTATATTTCAAGTAGAGCTTTAACAAACACAACTTTAAATAAAGAAAAGAAGTAGAATAACTTCTACCTTTAATAACATAATTTTTATTACCTTTAATTGGCATAAATTTAAATCACAAATATTAATGTGAATTAACTCTAGAGGCTCGCTACTTCTATCTATAGAATAGATTAGAAGACTCTAACCAATTAAAAAAAGAAGGAATGTTTATAAATTTTTTTGGCTTTTTGGTACAATATTCATCACATTGAGCTTAAATAACTCATTACATGAATATACCTTCCCCACAACCATCCCACTCTTGGTGAGGATACATTTATTAGATTAGAAAACTAACTTAAACTTGTATTTGCTTAATAGTGAGCCACAAACAATACTCTTTTGAATATTAGAAGCATTAACTATATTGTTCATAGTCCACTCTTTCCTATGTCATCCTTAACATCACCTTTTTTGTGGTAGAGGATTTTGCATATTAAAGGCTTGTTTGCCATTATAGTTAAATTGTTGTTTTGCTATTTTTTAAAAATTTATTTTTGTTTCAAATTAATTTTTTTGTGTTCTTGAATAATTTTGATATACTAATGTCAAAAATAAATTAAAAAAATTATTTTAATGCATTTTCAAATGAAAAAACTTTGTAACGCAATCGTTACCACACTCTCAAACAATCACTAAGGAGTTATCCAAGAATAATTATTCTCCATTAGTAGTTGTTGCATACTAAAACAAACAAAAAAATATACCAAAACATACATGATAGATAACTCCAATATCAATCCACCACTATTAGGATTTTCCATGAAGTTTACTTCTAACACAACTACAACAAGCTTAGTAGCTTTCTTATCAACATTCTCAATTATATGCTAAGAAATCATGGTTTTGTGGAGCTTTGCTGTCATCACAAGGCTTGATGATGGAAGGATTATTGTTTCATCATGCTTTATATTTAAGTTCACACCACTCAAATTATTTTGGTTTTTACCCCATATGAAGAATGTTTAGGAATTGGGTTTGCCATCTAAACCACAAAGATTACCACATTAACAAGTATATTGAAATTATTAACAATAGGTTTATCAATCTATTATCTCAATTAACTTTGCAATTATATATCATACTTATATAATCTCAAATAATATTAATTATAATTAATCACAAAAATTTAACACACTAATTTTGTGAAAAAAACAATTTAACTTTGCAATTCTGTATTTATTTATTTGTTTTTCTATGAGATACAATGTAATTTTCAATAGAAACTATAACAATACAAATAATTATAAATATTTTTCTTTTGACATCAACATAAGAAAACATTATGCACTTTTCTAAAGTTATGATAAAAACAAATCTAATTGATACTTATGATATTCTAGGATTAAAGCAACAATAACATCTAATGGAGATGAATTAGGTGTTACACTAATTATGTCAAATAATGCAAATAAACATAATAAACACATATAATATAATAATCAATAATATAATTAAAATGCTTAAAGTAAATAGATAAGAAAAGAAAGATTGTAAACTCGGTTTTTAACGTGATTTAATAAATTTACATCCACACCTCAAGTACTAATCGTAATTGAGTATTGTACTCTTTTATTAACCAATAATATATTATTTCACCGGTAATTATTATCCAGATATGCAACTTATTTTTTCCAATCTTTTGTTTTATTTATTTTTTCATATCAATCCAACAACAAAGAAAATACCATGCAACATAAAATTTCTTTCCCCGTAGAATCAATGCAACAAGTATAAAGATAACACACAACAAATAATTTAACAAGTCATGGAATTTAACAGAAAATATATATACTTTACTTTTCCTACTAAAATTAAACAACTTTTTTGCAATCTATGTCAGCATATAAAACATACATACAAATCAATAACGAAAATAAAAAATAGATAGAGATAATGATCAATTTTTTAGCTTTAAAACAATTTATCATCGCCTTTTTTATGCTAGTAATGTAATTGTAATAATATTTTTTAATTAACTTAATATTTTATTTTTGATAACATAACCAAGAACAACAAACTGCGAACCAGAATTTATATGGTGTTTCCTATAAAAATTTTGATAAAAAAAATATAATAGAAACGAGTTTATAAAAACAAAAACAACGTCTCAGTTAGAATAATTTTTTCATTAATGAGAAGGCCCGCCACAGACCAAGAGGACAGCTTCAATGAAGCCATCCCAGCCGATGCAGGTGATTACCCGTCGGCTGACATCTCCTCGCGCGCCTAGCACCAGCCAAACCGCCTCAATCTGAACATGCACCAGACAAAAGTCGATGAAAAGACGCCAGGGAGCCTCGGCAGCCGAGAAGAAAGTGCGGGAACACCCACCGCGCGAGAAGAAACGCGAAAAACAGGGACGGAACGCGGTAAAGACTGTGAAGCCACAGGATTCACACACAGTGCACCGTGTTTTAATGAGCACTCTTAGTTGTTTTTATATATATAATTATAATTCTTTTAGTTTTGTTTTAGTTTGTTAGTTATGAACAGTGAGAAGAAAGAACAGAATAGGAGAAAGAATGAGATGGATAATTCAGAATATGCTGAACGTGAACACAGCTAAAGAAGAATTATTGTTTACTTTTTGTTTCTTTCACAAATACTTCATACTGAGGATCACGTCCTCTATTTAAACACAAACAAGGAGAGACAGGAATATTAAATCTCCATGATATGCTCTGCCAGGATGAGTCCAAGGTTTCCAGGGATGGTAATTACATTAAAGCTGTATTAATATTCCAAGATATGCTCTGTCAGGATATGCTCTGCCCTTGTTTTGAATCCAAGATTTGTTCAATCAATTCGTTGAAGTTTCCTTTGCTGGTTGAACTACCATAGTATGCTTTGTTGTTTCCATTGATATACCAATCTTCCTCCAACGTCTCTTTCCTTAGCTGGCTGAACTACCATAGCATGTTGGGTTGTTGCCATTGATACATCAATCTTCCTTCAACGTCTCTTTCCTTAGCTGTAGCATGAATTGTGGGAGTTTACAGCATGCTGGGTTGTGCCAATACAGTGAAGCAGCACCAGAATACAATTCTTTTAGTTTGTTAGTGAATTTGGAAAAGAATAAAGTCATCTGTCAAGCTCTGTTCACTTTGGTCCGACATTCTTCACCTCTCCCCACCTGAGCTCTCTCTCTTTCCCTCCTCCGCTCTAGGAAGAAGCCGCCGCCGCCGCCGCCGCAACCAATAAGGCTTCAAATCTCCACCAGGTGCTTCCTTTTCTATCATGTTTTTTATTTTTAAAATTTATGTCTGCGTTTTCATTTATTTAACTGAAATTGTTATCCAGAGTGATAAATTCGATTTTAATAAGTAAATTAAAAAGATATATAATCGGATCGATGAAATCACTGCTCGTGAACACAACTCGAAGAAAGGCGCAATCAGCTCGTGGGTGGAGCATTTAGTATGGTCGGGGTTATTGTGTTGTCTATTCAAAGAAAGATGTGCCTGTAAATTTGTTAAGTTGATTCTTATTGGTCTGCTTTTTAGAGTTGATGATAACATGAAATATTCATTGTTAATGCTCGTTGTTTTCTTCGTCTTTTTCCTAGACTAAAACATCCTAGACAGTCTCTTTGGGATGGGTTAGTGTTTCTGGCCTCTTCATCTTCTATTTTTGCTGTGGTATTTAGTCTGCTGATATTCATTGGGGGTTGAAAGCCTCGTTTTATGACTTTGTTTTCTATTCTTCTTATTTCTTTATTCTTTTGGGGATGTGGTATTTTCCTCTTTCTATTTACACTATTTGCTCCCTACAATATTTATTCTTTCAGAGAAGTAAATATATGCATAAATAACAAAAACAGGAGGGGAAGGGGAGTGGGGTTTGACAGTAAGTATTTGCTAAGAAGGGAATGCTTCTTTGGTTTAGAAGCACCATGAAGATTCTATGCTTTGAATGGCCGAATACCCAGGATCCTAGCACCTTGGCCTGAATGGTTGTGTATATTTGTTATGCATCCATATTTGGCTGAATTCTTTAATAAAGTACATGATATTAGACGGAAGTTCTTTTTAAATCTATTCAAGTCTGAATAAACTGATATTCAATTTTTCATGTTCTTGATGTGCTTTTGCTCTTCTTGCCATTCCTGACTTTCTTTTTTGGGTCTATTCTAACATGCAATATGATTTTTTTTTCTTTTTGGTTGGCCCACTGTCCCAGGCGGAGATCCTGTCATGGACATGGGTGATTGGAGAATTCAATTGCGGCCTGACTCATGGAAAAGAATAGGCGACAAAATGTATGTGCAAGTGCTGCAAAATAGTAAATTTTTTATTTATATGAAAGAAAAGGAGAATGGCCAAGGGTTAATTAAAATCAGCAGGATTTCCATGAGGCAACCTCAAGTATCACACACCTCTTTTCTTTTTTTTTTTTCTTTTTCGTTTCATCTTTTCATGTGTTTCTCACGAGAAGCAAACTTGAGGGAACATAAAGTGCTAGGAAGTAATTTTTGTTGGAATTTCTTGTGTAATCTCTTCTTTTGATGATGACCTCTTGGATGGCATGAAGCTTGTTTCGCTTTTAATTTCAAGGTTAATCTATTGCTATGAGCATACGTGTTTCAATTTAAAACTCGAGTTGGAACTGAACATAAATGAATGGTGTTGGATTTGGGCCTTCTATTTGTTTTAACTTCTACAGGGTTGAAATGATAGTGATCTTAAAGTTGAAAAGCAGCAGACAAAAATCAATTAGCCACAATGGTGCATGGTTTCCTAGTTCCTCAGCATAAAGTTGAATGTTTTGATGACCTCTCTAAATTCAAAATCATATAGACAGCTACTACAGGCACTTGCAGTGGCCACTGAATACTGTAGAGTATATATTGCAGTGTGAGATGAGGTTAACTCATTGCATTTTCATAAATTGAACGGATTTCTCTTCTTTTCTATGTTAATTACAGCACATGCATGGAAGTGCTCTTGCTCAGAGTAAATGCTATTGTTATGTTTTCACAGAGATTCCCCTGGTTTGTAACTAATTCACTTATATATCTTGTAACATAGCCATAAATGAAAGGTTCTTCCAGTTCAACAAAATTAACCATGAAGCTCTTAGCTAGAATTTTTAGACAGAAGGGTGGCCAAGTAAACTCCTATACTCTGTACCTCTGGAGAAAGTAAAAATAGATGTCTATGTATTTTGGTGCCGTATATTACTTGACTGACACTTTCTTATGTCATTATTTGTTTGTACTTTTTGCTAATGATTCCTTACATTTCTGACATTGGTGTGGTTTATGAGTTCAGGGTTCTTGCTCTCTGCTACTAGCTTCTCTATACTTGCCTGGTCATTAAAAATGAAACGTAATGATTTACATGTGCAGAATGGAGACATTAAAGAGGCATCTTCTGTTTTCTGGTCAAGAGGGATTACAAGAACTCAAGAAAATTGCTGTACGGCTTGAGGAAAAGATTTAAACTAACGCCACCAATCAGGTATTTGCCTAATGCGAGGCTCGATAATTACGATATTCTCTAGACATGAATATACACATGCATTTATGCATGTACAAATGTGTGTGTACTGTGCCTACACTTCGTCACCGTTCATTCTGTATGCAAGGCTGATTGGGAGTTCACATCTTCTTGTTAATTCTCTTGACAAGTGTTTTATTTAGAGTGACCAAGTCCATGTACAGGGGAAGTGTACAAAAGGCAAAACAGTGAATCAATACATAAATAATTAAATTAAAATAGAGGAAACAAAAGTATATCCTCATAGAAGATGAAATGATAGAGCATATATCCATTTCCCCCCTTCTCTTGTAACATGTTTTTCTTTTCGCATTGTTATCAAACTCTTTTACATTTTATTGCTGCATATTGCTATGTATTTCGCCTTGCTGGAAAAATCTCATGATCACCTCCATGATGCTAATTCTGTAATGCATGTGAAGTGTTTCATCCTTAACTTGTTAAGGAACATGGATTGTGATGCATGGCTATTTTATATTTTTTGATTGAGATGGTAGATTTTAAAGATTTTCCTGCTTAGGAGGTAAGACGTCACTTTCTTGCTTTTCTTCTGAGAGAAAGTATTTGATCCTTCTAAACATCTTACCTTTTGTTTTGTTTTTCGCATTGTTATCAAACTCTTTTGCATTTTATTGCAGCATATTGCTATATGTATGACATGCTTTAATAAAAAAGTTCGAGTAATCGATGAATGTTAGGCAAGAAAATTTCTGCCTCCTCCTTTTCTTTCCCCCACCCCGAAAATTGTCATTTGATTTTTGTTTTCAGCTGCCTCTTCTTCCCCCACCCCTGAAAATTGTCAGATGATGCTTTTATGCTTTGAATCAAATCCATCCTAATTCTTTCGCTCATAACTTTATGTGTGAACTGCCGATGTTTCATTTGTCTTCCTTGTTCAGTGCCTTCTTTTTTTCTTTGACAGGTTTTCCTTTTTGCCTTTTATCTTGAACAGCATCCCATAGTATGCCCCCTTAAGTTCAGAATCACGGGCTGTTTCTCCCTATCCTATTGTCCACTGATCAGTCTCAAGCACGCCATCAGTTGTTATCACAGAACATGCAGAATTGCATGGCATCTAATGGAGTTCAAAGTTCTGCTGGTCTACAAGCGGCACTGCCTCCTGTCTGCGGTGCAAACCAGAGTATCCTAACATGCAGAGTATCCCTCCACTATGTTTGCCAATTCTCAGAGACAAATGCCAGGTAATGCCTTTTTTGGTAGCTTTATGTGCCCTCTGCTATTTTTATCTCAACTAATATATGTTGTCCTCTGCCCTTTTTTTGTTATTTTATTTTTATCAATTCCCTTAAGTTTGTTTGTGTTACTTTCTTTCTGACTGGCACCTGAAGAAATCAAGCATATGACTGATAATGTTTTGCTGTTTATTTGTACTTCCTAGATCAAAGTCATGAAGGAGCTTCTGTATTAAGTTGTTTTCCTCATCAACATTGCCTGTCACTGAATTATCTGCACTGTTGAGCTTTTGTATTAATTTGTTTTCCACATCAGCATTGCCTGTCACTGTATCATCTGCACTAATCAACTACCCCTCCCCCCAACCGCCCCACAACAGAAGAATTTGAATAGAAACATTTTTTTTCACTAATGTTTTGCTACAAAGGATCAATGCAATTTTTAATTCTCGTGTATGTTAACTTTGCTTTCCAGCTTGACTCTCATCCACAACAACCGAAGTCAGAACAGCTTGAAAAGCTGGAGGTATTCAAGGCCATGTTGGAGCGCATGATAACATTCTTATAGGTCTCTAAAAACATCACAACACCCAGTTTCAAGGAGAAATTGAGTTCCTATGAGAAGCAGATTGTAAGTTTTCTAAACCCAAGCAGATTCAGGAGGCCTATTCCTAATCTACAGCTAGGACAACTTCCCTAGCCTCCAGTTCCTCAATTGCAGTCCCATGAAAATTTTCTCTTAGCCTAGCCTTCGTAGCTTGCTTTTCTACTGATGGGTTCCACATAACTTAAAGAAAAACCACCCTTGAAGCACCAAAATATTTATTCCTTCATAACAAGTCCTGGTGGATATGAGCAGCACTTTTACCTTGCTTTGCATTGTTAGATGTTTAATCAATGTTTGATGTTTATCTACTTTAAGCTTTTTATGAATATATAATATATCTTCTCCTTTGATATAACTAGATTTTTTTTAAACACAAGGCAGATTTTTATGATTTTCTTCCTTTTGGTCATTAAATTTTCTTAAAAGGGGCTTTGGTTTGATTCTTACAAGCTGCGGGCAAATCTTCAGCGCGACAGGCAGCCTCATGAACCAAAGAAAGACAATCTGCAACCACTCCAAGCTTCTCATTGCTCCCCTGTTCCGATTAAAGAAGCTATGCTATTGTCTTGAGATAAGAGTTCCAACGAAATCTACTGTAAGTTCCCAAGACACTCTTTTCCCAAGTTTTGATTCTTGATCATGAAGCAATAGATGCATTTGTGACTCATCGAGGATGGAACTCAACTCTTGAAGGCATAAGGCCAATATTTGCTGAGCAATTTTATAATGAAAAGTTGGTGACTGGAGTTAAGGAATGGCCTAGAATGCATGGAGATCATGTTAAAAGTGAAGCTGTAGAGAAGTCAAATTATGATGGGTGAAGAATCAGAGGAAATGAGGAGCAGAGCAAAGAAGCTAATAGAAACGGCCAGGAAGGCTGTTGAAGAAGGTGGATCTTCTTGCTCCGATTTCAATGCTTTGATTGAATAACTGAGGTTGGGTCGCCCTTGAAACAAAGGCAGATGTAAGTGTTGTCACTAATGCATAGAATATTTTGTTTCTACTTAGTAATGGTTTTGGCAATTTATTTTCGGACAAGTCTTGAGAGTTAAAAAAGTCATCACAGCCGAGTCAATGACCAATCCAAATCAGTTCCCTTACTAATGATTCATATATTTAGCCCTATTATAGAATAGGATTCTAATATAGGATGTTGTAATCATTACAGTTACTCAACTATCTATCCGAATAGGATTCTAATATAGGATGTTGTAATCATTACAGTTACTGCAGTGTTCTACTGCCTCTATATAAATAGGAAGGTTGGCTAAGGCACAACCCAACACATTCCATTATTCTCAACTTGGTGTCAGAGCCACAAAACCGTAAAATAAATTAAATCTAATTTTCTCACAGCCTCCCAACCTCCCTTTTTCAATGGAACAGCCACCACATACATTTTCAAATTTTGCAGCACCAGCAGTCCAGCTTTCTTCTTCTTCGACAGTGCAGCCCTCTTCTCTTGCAGCGCCTCCTTTGCTTTCCTCTACTACGTCACCGCCTGGATTCTCCTCTGCCATGGCTGGTGAACGCCTCCTCTTGCAGCCCATGTTTGCTGCCTCTACTGCCGCAAGCATTATCTCCCTTTCTCACACTCATCAAGTCATCTCCCTCAAATTAACAAACACCAATTATTTATATTGGCGTATGCAAATGCTGCCTTATCTCCTAGGCCAAGGAGTTTTTGGTTTTGTTGATGGCTCCAACACATGTCCATCAACACATGTTCTTGCCCATGATGGTATCTCTCTTCAGGTAAATCCGCTTTTTCAAACCTGGAAACAACAGGACCAACTCATTCTAAGTGCTCTTCTTTCCTCCCTATCTATGGAAGTTTTGCATCTTGTTGTTGGCTGTCAAAGTTCTTGTTCAGCTTGGGGCACTCTTGAGCGAGCTCTCGCTTCCACCTCCATCTCTCGTATTATGCAACTTCATGGCTCTCTTCAGGATCTTCGACAGGGTGATGAATCAGTAACTCAATTTATGCAAAAAGCGAAGGCCTTATTTGATGAATTGGCTGCTGCTGGTCAGCCAGTTTCACTTGAAGATTTCAATTTATATATGTTTCGTGGTCTTCAGGGAGAGTTTAAAGACTTAGTTACCAGTCTTATTATCAAGGCTGAAACTTTATCATATGCAGATCTTCACAGCCATCTCCTCACACATGAATTTCTTCACAAATCTTCTGTTGCCATACATGCTCCTCTACTGCCCACACCCAGCATTCCATCTTTTGCTCTTGCTACACAGCGCCAGACTTTTGGCAATTTTGGCCGTAGTAGGGGCCGCTTTAATGGTGGCTGGCGTCCCAACCAGTCCAACAACAGAGGCAACCAATTTGCTGGCTCCAGACCTAATCACCGCAGCTTCCAAAACTCCTCCTTCGGTGATAATAGGCAGGGCTCTTGGCAGCGTAATAGGGGGCAAAATCCACGTTGCCAACTGTGTCAGAATTTCGGCCATACAGCTTCCCATTGCCCTCAATTCCAGCAGCGAGGTTATGGCCAACAACCTACTACCAACCTGGTGCAGCGCAATCTCTCCTCAACCGGTTCTGTTAATTGGTTTCCAGATACCAGTGCCAATCAACACGTCACACCTGATCTTGCCACCTTGACCACTTCAGAACCATACCTTGGTAATGATAATTTGCATGTTGGTGATGGTAAGGGCCTTTCTATATCTCATCTTGGTCATACAAAAATATATACACCACATCGTTCTTTCACCTTATCTAATGTTCTTCATGTTCCTGCAATCACAAAACCTCTACTCTCTGTTCAGAAATTGTCTTGATAATAATGTTTATTTTGAATTTCACCCTCGTGTATTTTATGTCAAGGATTTCAGCACCCATGAAGTCCTTCTCTCAGGTCAGAGTAAAGATGGTCTCTATGCCCTGACCAAGTCTTCTGTCACATCAGTTCCTCAAGCCTATTGGTCTCCCTACACTTCTGCCTCTGCCGATTTATGGCATCGTCGACTAGGTCATCCTACTTCACGTATCTTTCAATTGTTAATCTCGAAAAATAAGATTATTTGTAACAACAAACGTCTTAATTTTCAATGTCAAAGTTTTCCTTTAGGAAAATCATCGCGTTTGTCTTTAGGACCTACTGGTCACAAAACTTTTGCTCCACTTGAATTAATTTTTAGTGATGTATGGGGCCCTGCTCCTCTTTTTTCTTCAGATAGCTATCGTTATTTTGTTATCTTCGTTGATGCTTATACTAAATATGTATGGTATTATCCCCTAGTTGCCAAGTCTGATGTTTACTCTGTTTTTCATCAATTTCAAACTCTTGTCGAACGTCAATTTTCCTTAAAAATAAAATCTGTTCAAACTGATTGGGGCGATGAATACCGAAAACTATCCACATTTTTTTAGACCATTGGTATTCATCATCGTCTGATTTGTCTCCACACTCATGAACAAAATGAAACAGTAGAGCATCGTCATAGGCATATTGTCGAAACAGGTTTTACTCTTTTAGGGCAATGTAAAACACCTTTTCTATTCTGGAATTATGCTTTTGAAACCTCTGTTTATCTTATAAATTGCATGCCTACTCCTATTCTTGCCTATCGCTCTCCATTTGATTGTTTATTTCAACGGTCTCCTGATTATCATTTTTTGCGTACCTTTGGGTGTCTTTGTTTTCCTTTTCTGTGTCCATATAATAATCATAAATTGGATTTTCGTTCCTCTCCATGTGTGTTTTTTGGATATAGTTCCTCGCATCTTGGTTATCGATGTCTTGACATTGCATCTCACCGTATTTATATTTCCTATCATGTCCGCTTCCATGAACATGTGTTTCCATTTGATAATTCTGAACAGATTGCAAAGGTCTCCACCACAACCCCCACCCCACCCGCTACTATCACCCTCCCAAATTTGCTAAACCACCCACCGCTACCGGCTTTCATTAGCCACCCAAACAGCCCACAACACTCCGCTTTGCCACTCCGAACAGCCACCCGACCACAACCTCCACCCATCCCTTGGCCATCATCCCATGCTTGTTTATCTAACCCTTATGATGCAGGTTCAGATCGTCAATTGGTCTCCTCTCCTCATGGTCTTGGGGAACTTTCTAGTCCCTCCTCTGCTTCGCCCTCCCTGGCCAGCACTCCTGCAGCTTCAGTCTCTACCTCCAACCCCTCCTCTACTGACAGTCCTATGCTTGAGGCTGCTTCTTTATCATCCTCTCCCGTTGGTCTGCAACTTATGGTTGATTTGTCTTCTTATTAGCTGCCACAGGTCTCCTCGCTACAACCGTCAGTTATTAAGCAGGCCACTGTCCGATTGGTTTTCTCTATTTCGGTTTCGTGAAATTGGAAGATTCATCAGCTTGATATTCATAATGCCTTCTTCAACGGTGTTCTTACTGAAGAGGTCTACATGAAACAACCTCCAGGTTTCGTTGACTCTTCTCTTCCATCTCATATGTGCAGATTGCACAAATCATTGTATGGTTTGAAACAGGCATCGAGAGCATGGTACACTCGTCTAAGTGATTTTTTGCTCTCCATCGGTTTCCGAGCTTCCAAGGTTGACACCTCCCTGTTTACCTTATCTGATGGTACTAATATCTTTAATCTCCTGGTGTATGTTGATGATATTCTGCTCACGGGTAGCAACTCTGCTATGCTCCATCACCTTATACAGTTACTCAGCTCTGAGTTCAAGCTTCGTGACTTAGGTGTTGTTCACTACTTTCTGGGTATTGAAGTTCAGCCTACCAGTATGGGTTTAATGGTGCGTCAACATAAATATATTCTTGACATCCTCACCCGAGCTGGTATGACTTCCTACAAAACAGTTGAAACTCCAATCTCCCCTTCGAAAGTCATTTTATTACCGGATCATTCATTCTCTGATCCTACATGATTTCATCAAATCGTGGGTGCTCTTTAATATCTTACCTTCACCCGTCCAGATATATGCTTTGCTGTTAACAGAGTCTGTCAGTTTATGCATGCTCCTACAGATTCTCATTGGGCCGCTATCTAACGTATTTTACGCTATCTTAAAGGTACAACATCTTATGGTTTCCATATCACTCGAGGCTCCTCTTTTGCTCTACATGGCTTTACATGTGCAGATTGGGCTGGTAGTATTGATGATCGCAAGTCTACGGGCGGCTATCTTGTCTTTTTTGATCAGACGCCGATTTCTTAGAAATCCGGCAAGCAACGCTCTGTTGCTCGCTCCTCTACTGAGGCTGAGTATAAAGCCCTTGCTGATGGTACCGCTTAAGTCATTTGGCTTCAATACTTGTTAACAAATTTGCAGGTTCCCTCAATCTCTGCCCCTACCATTTGGTGTGATAATCTTGGTGCTACCTATCTCTCAGCAAATCCTATCTTCCATGCTCGTACTAAGCATGTTGAAGTGGATTATCACTTTATCTGTGACCGTGTTGCCAAGAAAGAAATTCAGATTCATTTTATTACCTCTCGAGATCAACTTGTTGATGTCTTCACTAAACCGCTTCCTGTTGCATCCTTTATTGCTTTTCGATTCAAGCTTCGGGTTGATCCCCCACCCTCAGCTTGAGGGGGCATATTATAGAATAGGATTCTAATATAGGATGTTGTAATCATTACAGTTACTCATGTATCTATCATAATAGGATTCTAATATAGGATGTTGTAATCATTACAGTTACTGCAGTGTTCTACTGCCTCTATATAAATAGGAAGGTTGGCTAAGACACAACCCAACACATTCCATTATTCTCAACTAGCCCAAATAACTAATCAAATAGAAAGGCTGAACTTAGAGACAAACAATCATAACAAATTCATCGTCTGAAGTTGGAGAACTTGCGAAAACTAGCCACCACAAAATAGTAGCAAGTATCTATGCATTCTTCAATGAAGTACAACCACCTGCGTCGCCAATATGGATTGATGTAGAGAACTGCTGCAATTGTCATCACCACAACTGTGTAACATACACCAAAACTGATGTAGAAGAACTCCATGTCAATAAAACCATCATCTCCTTGTTCCTCATCAAGCATTGGCTGCTACGACACTGCTTCCTCGCTACAATTGTTTCGCAATGGAGGTCCACACAAGAAAGGATTTCCTTTGTAAGAGCTTTCATCGAAGGTCCCAAACTGATATTTTCTCTCGGGTGTCCTACCTGACAAGTTATTGTGCGCCACACTAAAAACTTCTAGTGTGGTGATTCTCGTAAGTTGTGGAGGGATGACACCATTCAAGTTGTTGTAAGAAACATCCAAACTCTCAATCTGCTTTAGATTTGAGAATGTTGCAGGGATAGATCCAGTGAGATTGTTGTGTGATAAGTTTAATGACAGTATCTCACTTAAGTTTCCAAATTCTAGTGGGATTGCTCCTCCGAAGTTGTTATTGGAGAGATCAATACCAGACATGTAGCTGAGAATTTTTCCCTTGTAACCATAATGCATATTTTTAGTTGTAAATTCCATCACTTCTTCTGTAAAGTTAAGCCAAATATAATTTTCCAAGTTCAAAATACTATCAACTAGTGGTGGACCTATTGTTTCATAATAAGCTTTTACTATGAACCCTATTAGACCATTACCATCGGGATACACCAATGCTTTCTGGGAATTTTCCTTTAAAGTAAAATTGCCCAAACAGGAGGGTAATGGACCAGAGAGTTGGTTTTGTGAAACATCCAAAATGCTTAATTGTTCTAACAAGCATAACTGAACAGGGAGCTCACCATCAAAGTGATTAGCCCTCAGAACAAGAACACTCAATGATGAAAGTTTGCCAATCCAATTTGGAATGGTGTCGGTGAAGCTGTTATCTCGAAGATCCATCGTAACCAGAGAAGAGCTGTTATAAAATCCATATGTTAATGGACCGCTCAATCTATTTTTGGATAGATGCACATGGATTAGAGGTGGTGGACTGAAACAAGATGGCATATATCCAGACAAGTTGTTCTCAGAAAGGTCCAAATATTCAAGCTGGTCAAGCTTACAAAAGTCTCTTGGGATCTGACCCTTAAAATGGTTTTTAGACAAATCAATTACCCTAAGGTATGTAGAATTGACGAACCACCTAGGAAGCATGCCTGAAAACTGGTTGTTACTCAAATCCAATACACTCCATGATTTCTCCCTATATAATGAAAATATTTGGCCACAAAAGTTGTTACCACTTAGTTAGAGAAAAGCCAGGCTAGAAGAATTGAACACTGAGGTTGGTAATTGCCCACCTAAATTGTTGTTTGACAACTTGAGAAACCATATTGTTGTTAGTTGTTCTAGTTTTATTGTGGACAATTGATTGTTGGATAAATCTAAAATTTTCAAAGAGCTAATATTTCCTAAACAAGAAGGAATATAACCTGTGAATCCATTCTTAGCCATCCTTAAGCTCCACAAATTTGGAAAGATCAAACAAATATCTTTTGGAATTTGACCATTCATGTTGTTGTTGGATATATATAATTCCATCATATTTGGATATGGATGATCTTGCAACTGCAAAGTACCAACAAAGGAGTTCTCGCTCAGATATAGTTGCTCCAATCATGTATTGTTCTTAAGCAACCATGATGGAAACATTCCAGTGATGTTGTTGTGGGAGAGATCAAGGACTCTTAAGTCGTATTGGTAATAAAGGAAGTCGGGAATATCTACATTGGGTGCTTCCGATGTTTTTGACAATCTAAAAAAGGCTAGTTGGAACTTTGGAATCAAATTATCAAAGGCAACCAGTTTTGTTAATAGTCTGTTGTTCTCACTGGAGAAGAACTTGAGGCTTGAGTGGTTCATAAAAGGCTTCATTGAAGTGGGAACTTCAAAGAGGTTATTTGATAGTGAGAGGAATTCAAGGGATATGAGGTTGGTAAGAGGACCAGAGGCAATATTTCCAATAAATTGGTTTTCAGAAACATCTAATAGTTGTAGAGATGACAAATTCCCGAAACAATCTGGGAGTGAACCTCCAAAATTATTTCTAGCGAGATCTAACTGCTTCAGATTCTTCAATTCACACCAACCTGTATAATTTATCTTGAAATAGTTAAATGTTGAAAGAATCTTTTATTGATGATGTAATGATAGACAGATGGAGAATTGTTAATTTACCTTGAGTGGGTAGGGTGCCATGGAGGTCACATTCAGCAACAGACAAAACTTTAAGAGCAGGCAACGCTCTAATGTTCTGGAGAATGTTTATTGGGAGAGAAGTATTATCTAGATGCAATTCTTCAAGGGTGCTAGAATTGAAGAAAGTCCCTGTGAAAAAAAAAAAAAAAAGATATGATGAAAATTATGGTGGTACAAAATGGCCATTCCATTCAATATTATTAATTATGATTTTAAGAAACTAAACTATGATTAACCTTGACTTAAATTAGTATCCTTGAGAGAAAGGGTCTTCAGGGATATTGGCAATGACTGCAGGAATTCCAGTGTCCTTAAACCTATGATGTGTAGAATTGAAAACAGGCAATCAAGTAAGTATTGAAATTAAGTGTTATCTTGATCAAGTTCTTAAACCTATGATAAAGAACTGATTTTTGGATATAAACAACAAATTGCCTGAAAAATCCAGAGATTTCACAACTTTACCATTGACAGTCGTCGATTCTAGCAACATATTGCCTGATAAATTTAAAGACTTGAGAGAAGAAAGTCCACGCAGATGTGAGAAAATGCTGTCGGTTAATATATTATAGCTCAGGTCCAGGTTCTCAAGTTTTCCCAAATGTGATGATATGATCTCAAAACCTGCAAGAGAGTTGTTTCTAAGAGTAAGTCATAATTATGAGCTCACGATATGCATAATAGATAGAAACTAAAGATAATTAGAATTGATGAGATCTGTTGTTCAATTGATATATGATTCTCAAATTATACATAAAAAGATGGAAGCTAAGTTATGATAGACTTACGAAACAAGATAAAGAAACTTATAATTAAGACCTCATCGGTAATTAAAACAAGAATAATAATCGTAACTTAATTCCTCTATCTATTTAGTTGGTAAGATGCTTAGTTGTCACTAATTTAGTCATTATAATTTGTTCCTAACTGCCTTTGTTTTCTAGCAAGTGCTTTCCCAATTTTATCCATGGCATCAAAAAATTATAAACTTTTTCACGTTTTATTTCTCAAAGTCCAAATATTTCACCATTCACCACGACCATAAGGCAATATATCCTCCATCGCAGAATAATATTTTGATGAAGAAAATGTCCAAAATAATATAAAACCATGGTTAAAAAGAGAGGAAATAATAAATGGCTACAAACAAGAATTAAATATCAAATATGTGGGTTTTATGTTCTCTTTATTGATAAAACACGAGTGATTTGTATTGGATAGTGTTTTTTTTAATTGATGTTAAGATCCAAGTTTTAGTAATTACAATTTTCTTAGTTATAATATTCTAGGAGAGAGCTTCTTATTATGTTATTCAAGACCCATTCAAACTCAAATGCATTAAAAAAAATATTTAGAGTTGTGTTTGACCAAGTATCTCAAGATAGAAAAAACATATATAAAAATATATTTATTTAAAAAGATAAATATAAAATATATATTTATGGGAGAGTTTTGAAGTGAACTTCTGATTGCTAATTTAATCTAAATATTACAACACTTTTGGCATAAAAGGGCCAAAATAAGAATAAAATACATGCCTCCTGGACCTCATTCCAACTGCCTCTTTACGTAGATATAAAGTCGTCCTCATTTTTGTTGATAAAGAAACAATATAATTAAGAGAATGTCATGTGAAGCATTTAGGTAGAAACTGTGTATTATACCTGATCCTGTCAGCTGATTGCCTGAGAGATCCAAAGACTTGAGGGATGAAAATCCAGTTAGAGATGGAAAAATGCTATCGTTGTATTGATTCCAACTTAGATAAAGGTTCTCCAGCTTTTTCAACCTTGATGACAAGACTTTGAGACCTGCATGATGTTCCTCAAGAGCATATTGGAAGGAAATAATTAAATGCGTAGAAAAAAATGATATGAGAAGGAGAAAAGAAAATGTTTCAAAGCTAAATAAATAACTAAAAGGTTACCATAGAAGCTACGTGATCCAGCTGTCAACTCAGTACATGATAGATCCAAAGACTTGAGAGTGGAAAGGTTACCATTGAAACATGACAAAATGCTTTTATCATTATTAAATCGGTTAAAACTTAGGTCAAGTTCCCTCAGTTTTGATGATAGGACTTCGAAGCCTGGAAAGAGAATCATCAAAGCAAGATAATTGACATTAAACACCATCCAACCTTCATTTATTTTATGATTATAATTAAGTGCAGAAACATTGAACTAACCTTCATTCTCCATGCAACCAACCAATCCATTCCATCTCAAATCAAGACTTTGCAATTCTTTAAAAGGCAGAAACAAAGATGCGTTGAGAACCCAATCGCCCAAGCGGAAATCCCTTACATTGAAAAGAGAGAGTTGGATCACTCGCCTTGTAGTGTTATCACACTCGATCCCACGCCACTCACAACAATTACTACTGTCCACCCAATCTCTCAAGTAAAAGCCATCCAAAGCTTTGATCTCCAAGAGACCAATCCTCTCTTCCTCCAAACATCCATAACAACGGCCATACCATTCGCCAACCAAAGTCAACAATGCTAGCAACATCCAAGCCCTCATTCTTTTCATCATCATCTTAGATAATTCTATGAACTCCTTCGTAGAATATTGTTGTTTGTTATGTGCCTTTGGGTAACCATAGAGGTCCTATTTATACTACTCTTTGGCCATTTCCATGACTTTATCTGCATATTCTATGTTGTGCAGATGTTTTCTTTATTTCATTTATTTTTGGAATATTTTTGGATTTCAATATTATTTTATTGTTTAACACAGTCTATTCGCCAGGTTGGGAAAAATATTCAAATGAGTTATGCCTTATTGACTGGGAGTCAATTATTGTCGTAGTGCTGGGGTGAATGGAAAGAAAATAAAATACTTTTCAAAAGTTTTTTTATATTACACTCTGGTGTGAAATTGAATAGAAAACTACAACAAGGGTGTGCAAATGAGTTACTTCTCAAAAAAGAATATATACAATATTATTTATTATCTAATGGAAAGGATGAAACTCCGCATAATATATATATATATATATATATATATATATATATAAAACAGAGAAATTGTCGATAATAACAATCATTTTCTTATCTCTTGTATCATTCATATCTTCCACAAATCTTAAGTAATTGATGAGAAAGTGTATATATTATTTCTTTAAATAAATTTTGAATTGTGTTATTGTTTTTTTCTAGGTGCTATTTTGCAAAAGAAAAAAAAAAACTCCAAAGAAAATAATAAGATTAACGTTTAAGTTGTCTATTGTTCTTGGATTTGTAGGTATAACAACCGAAGATAGCAATCAAAAAAGCGATGGTGACATGGTAGAGCTTTGAGTTATTGCTGTGCTCTAATGATGAAGATGTAGGGAAACGATCTCCCTTCTGCTGTCTGGAGCTGGGATTCCTCTCCCTGTAAGAACAAGCAACATCTTATCTGGGTTGTTGTTAGCGGCCACTTCATCGACCCTTTAGAGACTGTTTGTTTCTGCATTTTAAAAGCGTTTTTAAAAAAATTTAAATTTATTTTATTTTTTTATTAACTTCAAATTAATATGTTTTTAGTGTTTTCAAATTATTTTGATGTACTGATGTCAAAAATAATTTTTTAAAAATAAGAAAATATCATTGGCATGTATTTTGACACGAAAAATTATTTGAAAAACAACCACAACCACACTAACAAATAAGCTCTTAGTGGGTGGATTTTAAGCATAAAAGGGATTTTTTTTATAAAAAAAAAAAAGAAAGAAAGAAAGAGGGGGGCATCATCACGTGAAAAGCAAGGAGCTTGCCACCCGTTATAGAGTGTGGATATACCACTTTCTCTTGTATCATATCTTCCACAAATCTAAAGTAATTGATTAGAAAGTGGATATATCACTTTCTCTTCTTTATAGCACTACTGGCGAAGATGAGTCTAGCATTAAAAGGATGCTAGACTTGCTATGTGCCCTTTTGATTTTTAAACACAACCATGCAGTAATTTCCTGGTGATTTCCTTGTGCATATTGGTGCTCTTCCAGAATCTTTTTCCAAACAACTCTCATATTGTTTGATGAATTATTTTATTTATTCCCGTTCAAATGTTTTCATACATGAATACTGTAGAGTATATATTGCAGTGTGAGATAAGGTTAACTCATTGCATTTTCATAAATTGAAAGGATTTCTCCTTTTCTTTGTCAATTACAGCACATGCATAGAAGCGTTCTTGCTCAGAGTAAATGCTATTGTAATGTTTTCACAGAGACTCCCCTGTTTTGCAACTAATTCACTTATATATCTTGGAACATAGCCATAAATGAAGGGTTCTTCCGGTTCAAGAAAATTACTATTTGATGTCTATGATTCCTCACATTATTTGCTTATGTCATTATTTGTTTTTATTTTTTGCTAATGATTCCTCACATTTTTTATACTGGTGTGGTTTGTAAGTTCAGGGTTCTTGCTCACTGCTACTAACTTCTCTATACTTTGCCTGGTCTGAAATCTTAGATCAAAAAACCTATTCACAAGCATATAACCTGTTAAAATCCCTTCGACACTTAACTACAATAATTTGTTAACTACATGCTACCTAATAAACTAATCATAGCTCCTATAACATTCAGAATTCTATTATGCTTTTTGGGTTGTAAACTAGTCTCATTACCTTTTCATTCATATATATAATTCAGATAGCAATTCCTTTTATATAATTTATAATAATCCCCGAAATCATTCGATAGTCCACGTATTCTTTATTATTTTCATCATAGCTATTCCTATAAAAACTGGATTAATGCACCGCTTATGGTATTAAAAACCAGAGAGAACAACCTTTTCCTATGTATAAAATTTGGGTAAAAAACTGTATCTATTCAAATCATTTTTTGGATCAAACAGCAGCACCTGTAAAATACTTAAACTAACAACTTCTAACTTTATTTTTCTAATTTTTAACTTGATACTTCTATACCATTAAACAACCACTAAGCAATCATATTTTTATTATCACTAAGCAATTATATTTTCATAACCTATTTAATTAATTCGAAACCTTTCTAAATATAATGTTTTTTTTTGTCTCAAAATAAAGAAAACATAACATTACCTGACTATAACATTTAAAAGTTTTACCCACATTAAAAATATTCAAATTAGTTTTGTTGGCATGTAACCTCACCAAACAATTTGCGTGGACCGTATTGACTGGGAGTCAATTATTGTCGTAATTGATGAGAAAGTGGATATACGACTCTCTTCTTTATAGCACTATTGGCCAAGATGAGTAATTTCCTGGTGATTTCCTTATGCATACTGGTGGTCTTCCATAATCTTTTTCCAAACAATCCTCGTTAGCCCGGCTCGGGGGCTAACCTAGGATAAGATTTGTATCATGATTTTTTATCAAGTCCAGATCAACTTGGATTAACCTTAAATTTATGTGTGTGTGTCAAAACAACATTGTGTTTTATATATAAACATAAATATAAATCCCGAGCTCTTTTATAATATTAAGAGGTAATATATTAATAGTTGAACCATCATCCACCAAGATACAATTCATCATCTTTCCATCAACATATCTTTTAATTAAAAAAAGTTGTATATGGATTTTTGATCGTTAAAGAATATTTCTGTTGTGCATACACCTTGAGACAAGTTGAAAGAGTTAGTCATGACATGCTTAGTAGGAGTAATCTTTATAGTTTTCTCATTTTTTATGTTAAATTAGGAAGAGATCAATGAGAAACTGAACTTGAGGATGGACTATATCATTGTTAACTTCTTGATCAGAATACTCCAACATGATGGTCAAGGCAATTTAAAAAAAAAATAGCGAAAACAAAGTAATTAAACAAGACAGACTTAGAATTCCACAGATAAATATAGTTACAACACTTCTCTATTGAAACGATCAACAATAAGGCTAAGCTATGAGGTCAACACTTGTCTCCCTGTTTGTTTTGACGTTTCAAAAATGTTTTTAAAAAAAAAATTGAAAATTTTTTTTCTTTGCTTTAAATTAATGTTTTTTTGGTGTTTTTAGATCATTTTGATATGCTAATATCAAAAATAATTTTTTTATAAAATATATATTATTTTGATACATTTCTGAGTGAAAAACAACCACAACCACACTCCTAAATAGACTCTTAAAGCACCTATTAGCTGGACACGTTCAAGAAAATTGTTGACAAGTTTAAATCATTCCTGGGCATTATTGACAGATAGTCCGTCCATGTATTCTTTACTATTTTCATCATAGCTATTTCTATGAAAACTGGATTAATGCACCGTTTATGGTATTAAAAACCAGAGAGAACAAGCTTTTCCTATGTATAAAATTTGGGTTAAAAATTGTATCTATTCAAATCATTGTTTGGATCAAACAGTAGCCCCTGTAAAATACTTAAACTAACAACTTCTAACTTTATTGTCTAATTGTTAACCTAATACTTCTATACCATTAAACAACCACTAAGCAATCATATTTTCATGATCTATACCGCTAAGCAATTATATTTTCATAACCTATTTAATTAATCTGAAACCTTTCTAAATATAATGTTTTTATTATCTTGAAATAATAATAAAAAAAAAACATAATCTCACTACAACATTTAATAATTTTTTCCACATTAAAAATATTCAGATTGGTTTTGTTGGCATGTAACCTCACCAAACAATTTGCGTGGACCACATTGACTGGGAGTCAATTATTGTCGTAATTGATGAGATATACCACTTTCTCTTCTTTATAGCACTACTGGCCAAGATGAGTAATTTCCTGGTGATTTTCTTATGCATACTGGTGGGCTTCCAGAATCTTTTCCCAAACAATCCTCGTTAGACACTGCTCGAGGTTTAACCTAGAGTAAGATTTGTATTGTCGCACCCCTAAAAAAATCTAATTGCGGGTTCGACTGGCGAAAATTTTTTATTTTTATTTGATTTGGTTCTTTGGAGTCGCCACCTAGTATTTTGGTCACTAGGAACCCTAACTGGTCTCAGAGATCGGGTACGGAGACTGGTTGCGTAAAGGGAAGGTATTAGCACCCCAAATACGCCTTACCTAAGGTAAGCTACATTGTTTTATTGTCTGATAAAGACTAAAGTGTTATTGTACTTCTAGTCGTTGGTCTGTCTATGGTTCAAGAAAAATCCTCCTCGGTAAGAAGGTCTTTTATCTTATCGGGTAAAATCCTAACCGTTCTAACGTCTATACCCAAAACTTTATTAATAATATTTAGGAATACGTTTTACGTATAAATTTGTAATCCCAAATACTAAAAGAAAACAAAAAGATTTTTTTAGAATTTTTGAAATATTGGCCTAGTTCTCATGGCTTGAATAAACTGGTTATTAAAGCCAAAATGCATGTTAATACATATATTGTTTTGAAAATTTTCTTTGTTGTGTGAAAATATGATGTTATAATATTTATATATATATATATATTGGAGAGACTAGGCCGTATTTTAAAACAAAAAAAAAACAATTTTTGGAAAATATTAATTTTTTTATGCTTTAACGAAAATCGGGTATTTTAATACTGAGCTTGTATTCTTACGGTATAAAAATACAACCCAATATTAATCCACTTTAATAAAAATATGCAGAAAAATCAACAACATTTTTAGGGATTTTTTAGAATTTTTTTGAAAGCAAAAACATTTTTTATTCTGAAAATCTTTGATGTTTTGACGAAAACCGGGTATTTTTAACACTGGTTTTGTATCTTTACGGTATAAAAATACAAACCAACATTAAACCATTTTGACAAAACTATGCAGAAAAATCAACAATATTTTTTTAAGATTTTTCAAAAATATATATTTTTTAATTTAAACATTTTATACATATATATAGCATATATACACACATATATTATAATATATCATAATATATAATATATAATATATTATATTATGGGGCTGGGCCGGCCCAAATAAATGGGCCAGGCTCAGCCCAAAAAATAAAAAAAAAAACGGGCCGACCTCAGCCCAAAATTCAATTAGGCCGATCTCGGCCCAAGAACTCCTACAGTCTGGGCCCGGACCGGCCCAGACTTGCAAGGCTGGGCCAGCATCGGGCTGGCCCACCAACCTCGGCCCAGCGGTGGGGGAAGAATTAATTTTCTTCCCCCCGCCTCCTGCATGCATAACTCTGCATGCAGGAGGCAACGCCTGCAAACGAAAGAGAAGAAACTTTACCTGGCGTGGAGGAGGCGGTCACTGGCGGTGCTGCGGTGGCGTGGCTCGTGGACGATGGCTCCAGGCGGTGCTGTGGCGGTTCGAACGGCGGCGAGAGAGACTTGTTTTCAGTGGCTTTCTCTTCGGTTTTTTTCTCTGTTTTTGGGTTCGGTTTCTTTGTTTTTTGGTTTGTTTCTGCTCTCCCACTCTCTTTTGCTCGTTCTTTCTCTTCTCCCTATGTCCTCGGGTCTCTCTCTCTCTTCGGTCTCCCCTCTCTCTCCTCCCTTCGGGTTTTTTTCTTAGTTTTCTTCGGTTTCCTCTTTTGTTTTTTTTTTTTTTTCGTCCCCTTCGGTGTGCTGGGTTGGGCGTTATTTATAGAACCCGTGGGAGTGGCTTCAACGTGGAGCCCAGGAGCGGGTCGAGGAGCGGCTGTCCAGGCGGGCCTCCCTCAGCTTCAGCGACGCGGCGGGTGGTCGGCCATGGTCTTCTGTCGGTGGCCCACCGGCGTGGGGCCTCGGTCGGTGGCAAGAGGGACCTGCAGAGAAATAAAAAAATGCAAACTTTTCCTTCTTCCCCGCTGTAATGTTCGGGGGGAAGAAGAAAGTGAACAATGCCGTTCAAAACGGCACTGTTTGGTCTCTTTTTTTTTTTTAATTTATTTATGCATGAAACGGCGTCGTTTTGGATAAAACGCGCCGTTTCATTTTAAAATAAAGGCACCAGAAACTTTGTTTTGAATCAGTCCCTAATTTGTCATTTGTTCTATTAAGTCCTTCAATCGAGTCCTTTAATCAAGAATAAAATTCAATTGCGTCCCTGCCAAATTCGGTCTCACCCCTATAGTTGGCCGCGTTTTTCACTTTGGTCCTTGGCCTCTGATTTTCACAATTAAGGCCCTAATTGATCAATAAACTTTCAATTTCTTCAATTAAGCCCCTGAAACAATTCCAAACAGCCCCCTCTATCTTTGCGCCTTCTCCAAATTGGTCCCTAGTTTCGGATTTTCACAATTAAGTCTCTAATTGGCCATTAAACTTCAATATTTATGCAATTAAGCCCCTGATTTGACCCAATAAATTCCTCAAAAATATATTTTGGCCCCAGAACTTAAATTTCTTCAAATTAAAGCCCAAATTGACTTAAAAATCAATTTTTCTTGCAATCAAATCCTCTATAAATTCAAATAAAAATCCAATTAAGTCCATAAACATCCAAATTTGGGCTTTTCTCCTCAAAATTCAAATTTTCCTTCTCAATAGGGCTTTCATCCTTTAAGAATATTTGTCAAAAATTCAATCCTTGTTTTTTTTAAAATTCCTTGACCAATTTTCTGACTGTTTTCTGAGCGCTTCCGCCTCCTGTTATTTTTTCTAACCTCTTTTGGCTATTTATTTTATTTTTCATGGGGACCCAAAAATGGGTTACAACAGATGCCCCCTCTTTATAATACTTACGGAGCATGGATTTTGCGCAGTAAGTGTTATAAAGATAAACCCAAAACGGCAATCCCGAAACTGATCTGGTCGGAGCTTAAATGATCTGAAACTTTGTCTTTTACAACAATCCACCTTAGCCCAAAAACTATGATCAAAACTTAGTCATCCCAAGATCCTTATCCGGTGATCCTCTGAATTCTTACTTTAGTTTGATCAACATGGAAATCCATCCGAGATCCCATCTGGTGATCTCCTTTAACCTGGAATCCCATCTGGCGATTCCTTTACCTATAACCAATACAAAAAAAATGTGTGTGTGGTCTCATTATGATGGGTGACCTGCCCGAGTGGAAAAGGGAAAGAGTGGTCTCATTCTTTGGGTGACCTACCTAGGGGGGAAGAATGGCCTCATTATTATGGGTGACCTACGCAGGTAAAAAAGATGAAGAATGGTCTCATTGTATGGGTGACCTACCCGAGAAAAATGATGGTCTCATTGTATGGGTGACCTACCCAAGAAAAATGATGGTCTCATTGTATGGGTGACCTACCCAGGGGGAATAATGGTAAACTCCATGCTTTTCAAAATGAGGTCCCTTCTGGCGACCTTCCTTGATGAATGTCGAAGTACGAGATCCCTTCTGGCGATCTCAAATAACTTGGAATCCCATCTGGCGATTCCTTTTATTCAAAGCTGAAATATTAGGTCCCTTCTGGCGACCTTCATCGAAATATGAGATCCCTTCTGGCGATCTCCTTTAGCCAAACAACTTGGAATCCCATCTGGCGATTCCTTTTATACCAAAGCTAAAATTTGAGGTCCCTTCTAGCGACCTCCATTGATGAATATCGAAAACGAGACCCCTTCTGGCGATCTCAAACAACTTGGAATCCCATCTGGTGATTCCTTTTATTCAATGCTACCGATGTCGTTCTTCCTACTGGCAGGGTTTGAAAACCATTATCTTCTCTTCTTGTTGTTCTAGAATCAACTCAATGATTCTTTCTTCGTCCATAATCTTGTTGGAATGCGCTAAGATCTCCTCCTGTAACGATCCAAAAAAAAACATATATGCAATGATTTATGATTAGATGCAATGCATGCATTTATACCTGGTTTTGAAACATAGGTCCCAGCCTCTTCTTCTAGTTCATGAGACTCCCTCTTAACATGAACTTGCTTTTGAAGTCGTATGCTGGATTTATCTCTCGTGTTGCCTATTATATTCTTGGAGAAGAAGTCTTTGACTTTCTTCAAGTAGTCCTTTTCTCAAAATGTATGACTTGTATTTGCCTCTTTGTCATGCTTTTGTCAAATGCTTTAGCTTGGTTTTCAAATCTATAAGCTTCCATCAAATTTTAAACACGTAAAACTTTTCATAAAACATCTCGTCTTGCCCCCAGTGTAGGGGTGCGATATTAGTCTGGGCTTTTATATAGAGAAGAAATTCATTCAGCCAGTGATAAACTTTTTTTTTAGTGCGTGAAGGTATAATGATTTTTTAATTTATTTTATATTTTATATTTTTTTTTTCAAAATGCACATTGTTATGGTTGATAAACTCTATTCTTTAAAAAAAAAACAATTACAGATGATTATAAAGTGACCACTTAATCATTTATCCATGCAATTTGTCACACCCCAAAAAAAATCCGACGCGCAGCATCGGCTGGCGATTTTTCTCGTTTGTTGTTTTTGCTTTGAATTCGTTCGTGGGAGTCGCCACCTAGTAATTTATTGAGGGCTACTAGGAAACCTGATGTACTGGTCTTGTCAGAGATTGCGGGTAAGGGACTGGTTGTGGTTAGGGAAGGTATTAGCACCCCTAACGCACCCTACCTGAGGTAAGCTGCTTTGTGTGCTGATGTGATTTAAAAATTTAAAATATTAATTAAATTCTAAGGCTTGAATAAATCAGTTATTAAATCCCCGAATATATGTAGAAACTTGTTCTCACATTTTTATGGAAAATACAACTTGATTTTATTTGTCCTTGAGATATTTAACCATATTTAAATTAACAAATAATTCTTTTTGTCCTTTTTGATTTTTAATTCAATAACATAAATAAATAAATAAATAAAACAAACGTACAAGCACACACAAACATTTCTTCTTTTTTTATATATTTATCACTTTCTCTTTTCTTTTCTTTTCTTTCTTTTCCTTTTTCTTCCATATTTACAAAATACAAAATAAAACTCAAAACTAAATAAATATTACATTAAACAAATTGAAATTTACAGAAATGAACCCCAAAACAACCCGGAACACTGTCAGGACGAATTCTGGAACTGCTGGGCGACGGTGGCACGTTGTTCCACGCGCCACCGTCACTGGCGGTGCGTGGGTCACGCGTCGCCGCCACCTAAGATGGCAGAAACCGGTGGATCGGGAACCTTTTGCTCTTCTCTGCCCCCTTGCACCGGCAGTGAGCTGCAGCAATAACAATAACGCAAACACCAGTCGATTTTATTTATTATTTCCTTTGTTTTTTTTTGAAATCATGCTTCGATTTCTCTTCTTCTCAGTTTCGGTTCTACTTCTTTCCCAGATCAGTCTGTTAGGGGTTTCTTCTTCGTCTCCGGTGGCAGATCGTCGTGGAGGAGGAGTTGTCGGTGGTCAATTGAAGCAGGAACCCGGTGGCGGTGCTGAGGAGTTCGGGTCGGTGGCGATGGAGAAACGAACTCCGCCCGTTCTCTGGTTGAGGGGATGAGGCTGTGCGGCGGTGGGGTCTGTCGATTGGTTCGTGGCCGGCGCCGTTGATGGCTGAGAGGAGCGAACTGATCGGGTCTGTGGGCGTGCCGCCAATGCTCGGGTGGAACTGAGGGCGCCGCTGTGATGGACGAAGCCGCTGTGGTGGACGGCGTTGTTGACTCCTATGGGTGAAGAAGAAAGGCTGGGAGAGAACTGTGATGAGGGGAGAAGGGGTGGCGCTGGCTTTTGATTTCAAAAGGAGAAGGAGATGATCGGCGGCTGTTTGGAGAAGAAGAAAATGGTTCCGGTGTTGAAAGAAAAACAAAACAAAGCAGAGGCTGGGGGTCGGTGTTGAGAAAAAAGGCATTCAAAACCAGGGGAAGGTCGGCTTGGTTTCGGGTGACCAAATAAAAAATCAAACTCCGAGGAAGGGGGGGATAGCCAACGACTGTTTGAAAAAAATGGGGGAGAAGATAGGTTTAGGGTTTTTTCTTTTTTGTATTTTTCTGGTGTTTCCAAAATTAACCCCCCCTTTTGCAAGTGTTGGACACCAGTATTTATAGGCAAAAATATTGCCAAGTTTTCAACATTGGTCCCTTAACTTTCTTTTTTTGTAAAATTTGATTTCTCTTGTTTTTTTGTATTTTTTTGAAAACGAGCAATATCAACGTCGACTCAAAATGTGGAAAATCAATGATTTTAAAAATGACGCGTGAAAAGTCGAACGCGTTCGAAAGACCCTTAAAAATTTAAATTCTTTTTAAGACGACGTTGAAAATGCTAAAATGACGAAAATATATTAAAAAACATATTTTTTTGGATTTTCTTTGTTTTCTCTATTTTTGGAATTTTTTGAAAATATATCAAAAACATGGGTCAAAAATTGGGTAGCAACAGATGCCCCCTCTTTACAATGCTTACGAAGCAAAAATCCTCGATGTTTTGCATAGTAATCTTTGTAAAGATAAACTTGTCTTTTTGTTTGCTCAATATCCACTTCATCTAAAAACCTTAATCTATTCTTCTCTTTTTTTCTTTTTTCTTTTTTTCATTATCCTGAGATCCCATCTAGCGACCCCTTTTAACCAAAACCAAAGAATGTGTGTAACTCAATCAACATGAAATCCCATATGGAGATTCCCTTTAACCAAAGCTACATTGAGATCCCATCTGGCGACCTCTCGACTGGCACGAAAATATGTGTAACTCGGTTAACCTGAAATCCCATCTGGCGATTCCCTTTAACCAAAGCTACATGAGATCCCATCTGGCGACCTCTCGACTGGCACGAAAATATGTGTAACTCGGTTAACCTGAAATCCCATCTAGCGATTCCCTTTAACCAAAGCTACATGAGATCCCATCTGGCGACCTCATTTAACCAAAACAAAAGAATCTGTAAAAAAATGGTCTCATTGTAATGGGTGACCTACCCAAAAAAATGATGGTCTCATTGTATGGGTGACCGACCCAAGAAAAAAAATGATGGTCTCATTGTATGGGTGACCTACCCAAGAAAAACTGATGGTCTCATTGTATGGGTGACCGACCCCAGAAAAATGATGGTCTCATTGTATGGGTGACGAACCCAAGAAAAATTAATGGTCTCATTGTATGGGTGACGAACCCCAGAAAAATGATGGTCTCATTGTATGGGTGACGAACCCAAGAAAAATGATGGTCTCATTGTATGGGTGACGAACCCCAGAAAAATGATGGTCTCATTGTATGGGTGACGAACCCAAGAAAAATGATGGTCTCATTGTATGGGTGACGAACCCAAGAAAAATGATGGTCTCATTGTATGGGTGACGAACCCCAGAATGATGATGGTCTCATTGTATGGGTGACCTACCCAGATGGAAAAAATGTGAAATGCGGTCTCATTGTAATGGGTGACCTACCCACGTGGAAAAAATATGAAGTGTGGTCTCATTGTAATGGGTGACCTACCCAGATGGAAAAAATATGATGAAGTGCGGTCTCATTGTCATGGGTGACCTACCCGGATGGAAAAAAAGTGAAAAACGGTCTTATTATGATGGGCGACCTACCCAGATGGAAAAAATGTGATATGACAAGTGTGAAAAATAGGACTTACCTAGCGAAGTTCTGAAGGGATGACAGAAGAAAGGGCTGGAAAACTTGGTGCTTCCTGATAATTCCCGATCATGGGGTTTGAAAACTCGGTGTTTCCTGACTGCAAGGGTTGAAAACTCGAGGCTTCCCGGTTGCAAGGTTGATCTATTCATTTCTTTGGGATTTTCCTAATAGTAGGGTTTATCCCATCGTCCTTTTATTCCATGATCAAAACCGATTTCTTTGTTATCATCACCACAATGCTTCTTTCTCTTTCCACCATCTTGCTGGACCTCATTAAGGATTTTCCTGTAACAATTCAAAAATACATGCAAATGTTGTTTGTTTGTTTTTTTTTTTTTTAGGTTAGATGATATGCATGCATCCTTACCTGATTCGAAATATAGGTCCCCCCCTCCTTGATGCTCCATCGTCATAGGGTTCCCTTGTTTGCATCCCAAAGCTTTCTTTGTTCTAGCCATCCACTCAAGATGCATTGGCTCATTCATGTGCTAGCCATCCACTCAGCTGTAAATACAGTGCCCATCCTAGGCGGTCTTCGAGAATTACTGCTCGCATCGTTCATCAAGCTTGACCTTGCCCCCAAGTGTGGTGCTGCTTGATTCATTATGAAGGATTTCTCTCTTGGATTCTTTTGAGAATTATCCTTTGATTGATTGTGTGCATCATGCCAACACCCCATCAAGATTGTTAATCGGTCATGAACTTGCCTTCAGCTGAAACACCATTCAAGTATATGTGGTCACCAACCTTCATGGAACAGCCAAGTCATCTAGACATGGATATCATGCTTTGCAGTAAACAACTCATCATTGTAAGTGCGATGTATTTCTCTATGGATTCCTCTTAGCTTGTCAAATCAGACCGTGAAAATAACTGCTTTGGCATCATCAACGTGTTCATGTTATCACCCATATTCATGCGGTGAAGTGCGCATTTGAGCTTCAGAATAGATGGTCCCATAGTCAAACTTAGTGGTATGCATATGTTCGATGTTCATTCAAATGCACTCACTCGATAACATCTGTCAGGAGTCATAGCCATGTTTTACAGGGTAACCCAAGATGAAGATATGAAAATATCCTTCAAGTGCAGCGTTGCTCATCAATTGCTGCTGAAGTGCACTAGATCATGGATTGTCTTTGAAAAACATTGCCCCTAATATGATCTGAAGGTTCGTTCATCGGTTTATACTCAAGAAGGTTTTTCTTTGTCATTGTCAGATGCTAAACATAACTTTGATGAACTTTGACGACTCATCATCTGATTCTTTCTTTGCCCCCAGCTGATTAGAATGTGGTTTGTTTTCTTCCAAGGATCCACTGTATTGCCCCCAGGTGGTCAACGTTTCAAGGAGTGTCGAGAAATGTTGATGTCAATTTTGTCAAGGATTTTGCAAACTCAATTGGTGTTCTTGTTTGAAAATCTTTCTTGTTCTGGAATCAAATCTCACATTTCAACAATCATGTCTATTCAAGTCTAATTGTTGAAATGAAATCAGAGAGATGTTTGTTTTTTGAAATTATTTTTTCTTTTGAAATTCAATCTTCTTTGGTCAAAGACCCAACACACTATTCAATGCAGTCCTTTGATTATCTTGTATTTTGAAAACAGAAATGACCCGTTGTAAGATTTAAAATGACTTTTTCATGGTTCTTTGTGTCCACTTTAAACTCTGATTTTGGGTATACCTTTTGATGGTCTGTGATGAGGTGACATTTTTATGAATTTCAAAAACAAGATGCTCAGGCTTTATCAAGAAAGGTTGTTTCTTTTCTTAGCATTTATTTTATCAGCATGCATAATAACCAGTAGCTTAATTCATGAAGTCACGACCCTTATGGAAAAACTCTTCAAGTTTTGAGAGCGCCATTTATCGGTTCAAGTTGCTTGTTTGATTAAAAAGGGCTTTTAAAAGCACGTAATGCAGGCTATGGTTCATGGCTATGAAAGAAAAGAATCTCATAGGCTCAAAAGGTGTTTGAGGGTTTCAACGACCTAGGACCAACATTAACTATCCATCGATTCTCTTTCTCTTGTTGTCATTGTAGAGAAAGTGACATATAACCTTGTTAATCTCAAATATCAGAATTCTCTTAACATAGGTCATAATGCAAATCCAACTTTTTCTTTGATGAATAACTAATCTAATTTTTTTTTTTGAAGACATTAGAGGCTCTATCCAAGACACACCAAAAGATATGAAGCATCGATTTTTCTAGTGTTGACTTTTGGCATTTGCTGTCTTTTCTCAATTGAAAACTGTCTTGCCTCTCTTAGAATTGATAGGCATTCTCCTTCCTTTATCTTTAACTTGTCTTTAAGTGAAGACAATTTCAACTCATAGTCTTCCTCAAAATTTTCTTATACGCCCCCAGTCTATGTGTTTTTTTTTTTAGCTCTCTCTCAATCATTGGACTTTTGTTCGAAGCCTTCCCCTTTATCCATTAATCATATCAATGTCTCCCATATATCTCTTATCTGCCCCCAGTGTGGGGTATGATCCTAGTCAGGGTTTCTTTTTGAAAGAAAATATTTCACTAGGCTCAAAATGGGACTGTAAAGGATATAATTTTTAGAAAGTGAAGGGATAACGAAGATGGCCTTTTCTCATTTCAAGCAAGGTCAGTTAAAACCGATAAATTTTGACCTCATCCAGTGTAATGATTTGGACTTATAAGAGTCAATGATTAACGAGTCCATAACTACCAAATCCACTACATGTCATTATGCATACTGCTAAAACTTAGGTATATGATGTGTGGTTCAGTTTCAGGAGGTATGAGTTCAAAATTGTTTAGTCACCTCATGTCGTTTTCAAGCATCGAGTCATTTCTGTAATCAAAACACTTTTAATCTTCCGGATTGATTAACCTTTATCGCATGTTGGAGTTTGATCAAAATATTTTGTCAGAATAAAATGTTAAACATCTGTTGATTTCAAAACAACAAAAAGACAAAAGCAAGGCATGTTTCGTTGAAGGATGAGATGTGATCCCAAAACAAAATGCATAATTCCAAAACAATATGATTGATTGTTCATCACCATTCTTGAATCAGCTTTTCTGGCAATATTTGCGTTTTGCCAAGCACTTTCGATCAACACGTCATTCTGAAGATGTTCGGGGGACAATATTGCTAATGACACCCTCCTTCACCGACTCCACTTGTCTCTTGCTCACCAACTTTCAGATTCAATTCTTGCAATTCTTGAAACTGTTCACTTGAAATGGTTGAGGACCCCACCATGACATCACATCTTTTATCTGGATTATACCAACTAAAAATTGGTGGTTGCATGGGATTTTTCGGAGTCAAGCAAAATTCTAGAATCTGGCAGATGCTGGTCGACAAACTTAAACGGCAGAGGAATGTCCCATCTTGGCAAAGACATTTGAGCAATTGATGCTACCGTGAGACCTGGCTATACCCCATAATTAAGGGTTCACACCGTCGAAGTCATCTCTTGATTCACCTCTCATCATTGTTCTGGAATCCATGGCAAATCCTTCAATCTTTCCTCTTTTCATAGCTTGTTCAATTCTTCGGCAAATCCTCACAACATCATTTCAATCTTCCAACGTTGTTGTGGTTGGCTGTGGATTGTTAAAAAACTTTCCAACAGCTTGGTAATCTTGGCAGTGCATATAAACTTGTAGTATCGCCACTACCGACGTGTGGAATCACACATTGCCTCTATTGGAAGAGCACCTAATGAATCTAAAACTCCTTTGTCGCCTCTTCGATTTCTCACTGACAGTGCAACAAACAAACACCTATAGAGGAAGTCCTGCTTTGTTGAAGTTTCAGTATTCTTCATGTTTTTCAGTCTAGGCATGTCTCTTCTCTCTACTTTTGTGTTTTAGTACTGACACTTCTTGGAGGAAAATCATAGATGATCTGAAACTACTGTGTTCTTTCTTGGATTTCCCACTTGTGGATCCACAAACAGATTCCTGCCAAGAGAGCTCTGCTACGTTGAAGTTTGATGTCTGCTCATATTTTTCGGACCAGGTCTGGCTCTTCAACCTACTAAGAGGTTTTCGTGCTGAAACTGATGAGAGAAATATTTGTAGCATATGCAACTTATAAATCCCCTCTTGCATTCCCAATTTGCAGAGCCATAAATGGATTTTTGTAGAGAGAGCTCTGCCACATTGAAGTTCAGTGTTTAATCATGGTTTTTCAGACCATCTTGTGCTGTTGAACTGGAATTGAGCTCATAATTGGGGTAACTTCAAAGCAGACTAATGCACATGTACAAGAGGCTAGTAGTCGTTTGGTTCCATTAGATGATGTGGAGGCGATGAACACTTAACAATGCAACTAGACAAGAATCGGAGTTGTCATTAGTTGATGACTGAAGGCGTTGCTGTTGTTGTTCACGACTGAAAAGGAGAGGCAGCTTCAATTGGACGTGGACAAGCAGTGTTCCCACAGAAGACTGTGCAGACATTCTCTTTCCATTTGATGCTCAACACTTGTTCGAGCAGATCTGAGTCCAGCTATTTCACCTTTGATGCTCTCAAACTCAAACTGATAATGAGACTCTATCTGACACCTTTCTTCACCTCCATCATTTTTCTTCAATCACGTGCAGCACAGCTTGTGCGGGGACCTACCTTTCAACCCGGTAAATGTATGTAATCTATATGACAAACTCACCCTTCGAGAGGTGACAATATGGTCGTAACTCAAGAATCGTGATTTTTGCCCAAACTCTACAATGAAAATTTTCTGAGTGACGGCCATTGTGTCACCCACAAGTCTTGAGTTCAAGATGCTTCAAGAAGGGCTTGCTCAGATGCAAAACAAAAATTTACGGAGCATACATCCTACAGGCAGGCTCTATTCATTTTACGTGAGACAGGGTAGGTTTGCTACTTGGTCTCTAAAAGGGGTCTCTTGTTGTCCCAGTGATTGCCCTCGTAAAGGCAATATAGGGGCCCAGCAGGTAATTGGTTGGCACGTGTCCAACTATTACCAGTCTAAGCACTCAATGAAGAGTTGGGGTTTACACAAACTTAAACCTTGACTCAAGTCGTAAGGTAAGCTGCTAGTCCCCCACCTATCCTAAAGCTTGATGTGTGTGCTCTCAAAAATAAATACAGGTGATGCATGAGACAATTCTATAAAATGCATGGAAATAACAAAAATAAAATAAGACAAAACACAAAAAACTTGAACACATCAAAACACAAAGCTCGGTAAAATAAAGTTGAAAACAATACCTTCCCCAGTGGAGTCGCCATTCTGTCACACCCCAAAAAAAATCCGACGCGCGGCATCGGCTGGCGATTTTTCTCGTTTGTTGTTTTTGCTTTGAATTCGTTCGTGGGAGTCGCCACCTAGTAATTTATTGAGGGCTACTAGGAAACCTGATGTACTGGTCTTGTCAGAGATTGCGGGTAAGGGAATGGTTGTGGTTAGGGAAGGTATTAGCACCCCTAACGCACCCTACCTGAGGTAAGCTGCTTTATGTGCTGATGTGATTTAAAAATTTAAAATATTAATTAAATTCTAAGGCTTGAATAAATCAGTTATTAAATCCCCGAATATATGTAGAAACTTGTTCTCACATTTTCATGGAAAATACAACTTGATTTTATTTGTCCTTGAGATATTTAACCATATTTAAATTAACAAATAATTCTTTTTGTCCTTTTTGATTTTTAATTCAATAACATAAATAAATAAATAAATAAAACAAACGTACAAGCACACACAAACATTTTTTTTTTTTTATATTTATCACTTTCTCTTTTCTTTTCTTTTCTTTCTTTTCCTTTTTCTTCCATATTTACAAAATACAAAATAAAACTCAAAACTAAATAAATATTACATTAAACAAATTGAAATTTACAGAAATGAACCCCAAAACAACCCGGAACACTGTCAGGACGAATTCTGGAACTGCTGGGCGACGGTGGCACGTTGTTCCACGCGCCACCGTCACTGGCGGTGCGTGGGTCACGCGTCGCCGCCACCTAAGATGGCAGAAACCGGTGGATCGGGAACCTTTTGCTCTTCTCTGCCCCCTTGCACCGGCAGTGAGCTGCAGCAATAACAATAACGCAAACACCAGTCGATTTTATTTATTATTTCCTTTGTTTTTTTTGAAATCATGCTTCGATTTCTCTTCTTCTCAGTTTCGGTTCTACTTCTTTCCCAGATCAATCTGTTAGGGGTTTCTTCTTCGTCTCCGGTGGCAGATCGTCGTGGAGGAGGAGTTGTCGGTGGTCGATTGAAGCAGGAACCCGGTGGCGGTGCTGAGGAGTTCGGGTCGGTGGCGATGGAGAAACGAACTCCGCCCGTTCTCTGGTTGAGGGGATGAGGCTGTGCGGCGGTGGGGTCTGTCGATTGGTTCGTGGCCGGCGCCGTTGATGGCTGAGAGGAGCGAACTGATCGGGTTTGTGGGCGTGCCGCCGATGCTCGGGTGGAACTGAGGGCGCCGCTGTGATGGACGAAGCCGCTGTGGTGGACGGCGTTGTTGACTCCTATGGGTGAAGAAGAAAGGCTGGGAGAGAACTGTGATGAGGGGAGAAGGGGTGGCGCTGGCTTTTGATTTCAAAAGGAGAAGGAGATGATCGGCGGCTGTTTGGAGAAGAAGAAAATGGTTCCGGTGTTGAAAGAAAAACAAAACAAAGCAGAGGCTGGGGGTCGGTGTTGAGAAAAAAGGCATTCAAAACCAGGGGGAAGGCCGGCTTGGTTTCGGGTGACCAAATAAAAAATCAAACTCCGAGGAAGGGGGGGATAGCCAGCGGCTGTTTGAAAAAAATGGGGGAGAAGATAGGTTTAGGGTTTTTTCTTTTTTGTATTTTTCTGGTGTTTCCAAAATTAACCCCCCCTTTTGCAAGTGTTGGACACCAGTATTTATAGGCAAAAATATTGCCAAGTTTTCAACATTGGTCCCTTAACTTTCTTTTTTTGTAAAATTTGATTTCTCTAGTTTTTTTGTATTTTTTTGAAAACTAGCAATATCAACGTCGACTCAAAATGCGGAAAATCAATGATTTTAAAAATGACGCGTGAAAAGTCGAACGCGTTCGAAAGACCCTTAAAAATTTAAATTCTTTTTAAGACGACGTTGAAAATGCTAAAATGACGAAAATATATTAAAAAAACATATTTTTTTGGATTTTCTTTGTTTTCTCTATTTTTGGAATGTTTTGAAAATATATCAAAAACATGGGTCAAAAATTGGGTAGCAACAAAATTTATTATGCTATCAATGATAGGGTTGTAGTTTAGGGTTAGCTTTTCTTAAATTTCATATTAAACCATTTTATGATACTTTATTTGTAACCACTCAAACTTGTTCAAAAAATGCATAAACTCATCATTTATTTAAAGAAAAGGTAAGCTCAAAGACAAACACAAAATCTGGCTGAGATCATGAGCTCTGATTGCCCACTAGAGAAAATAAAAGCAATGACAAAAGCAATGACAAAAACATGCTAAGGCAAATAAAGTTGTTTTACATTTTGAAAACTACGAGAAGTTCTTGGGTCAACCCGTTCTGAAACTTCTTCTAGTGTGTGGAAAGTCAACCGAGGCAATGCTTCATCTTCCTTCCCCACTTGCGTTTCCTTGTCTTCTCCTTCGATCTCGCCTTCTTCATTATTGACGATTCTTGACCAAGGTTTTCCAACCTTTAGCCCCTATCACTTTTGTCATGACCAGGCAATGGATTTGAATTGATATTGGGTGTGTCTTCAAATGACACCCATCCTATCTTGATGAGCTTCAACAATTTGTTCTTGAAACCATAGCACGTTTCAAGACAATGCCCGGGAATACCAGCATGGTACTCGCAAGTCAACTCGGGCTTATATCAGATGGGGAATGGTGGCTGTAGTGGTAATGTAGGGATAGGAGCTATTTGTCCAATGCTCAGTAGTTTGGCATATATGTCCTTCAGAGGCATGGGTAATGGCGGTAGTTGTTCTAGAATGTATCTTGTGTTTGGTCTTTGGTGGTTGTTTTGGGTGTTTGACTGGCCATTTGCTCGATTAGGGGAAAAATGTTTGTTAAAGTTTATGTGGGCCACATGAGAGGTAGGTATTTGTGGGTTATATGAATTTGTTATCTTGTCATTGGACCCACCTTCGAAGTTGTTAACGGGACCTTTCAATTTTCTTCCGAAGAAACCCTTTGTCTCCAATGGCTCAATTATGCGTCCAACTTTAATCCCTTGCTCTATTCTTTCCGCTATGCGTACAACATCATAGAAATGTTGAGATGAGCTACCCATTAAATGCTCATAGTAGGGTGCCTTGAATGTATTGGCGAACAAAGTCACCATCTTCGTTTCTATCAAAGGGGGTTGCACATGCATGGCCTCGTCCCTCCATCTTTGCGCATAAGCCCTTACTGATTCTTGGCTTCTCTTTTCCATTGACATAAGGCTCGTTCGATCTGGAGCAATTTCCAAATTGAACTTGTATTGCTTAAGGAAAACCTCAACTAAATCCTTCCATTTCTTGATCTTGGCATTATCCAACCTCATGTACCAACTTAGCACCGACCCCGATAGACTGTCTTGGAAAAAGTAAATCAGTAACTTATCGTCATGAATCACCTCAGCCATCTTATTGCAATAAGATCGAAGGTGAGTGTTTGGGCATTCCAACCCAATGTACCTTATAAACTCTGGTATCCTGAAATCTTTTGGTACCGTGATGTTTGGTACCAAGCATATTTCAGACGCTCGCATGGGGGTCAAACCAGTCATTTCCCTCGACTGCTCTTAACCTTTCTTCCAAGGCTGATATCTTGTCATCGTTCATAAAACCAGTGGACCTATTATTGGAAGGCCCATCAGCTATTAAATCTTCAGTGATATGAGCTTGAGGGGGTTGAATGGGAATGGAAGGTGCAAAGTGCTGCTCCGTCACTGAATCTGCCCCCAAGTTCTGAGATACCCTCAGGACATGAACTGATTGTGCTCCTATAGGTGGTTGGGTAGACGTTCCCTCCCCGTTCTTGGCTCTTAAAAGTTGCTCAAGCAGATTGGTCATTCGAGACACTTCATTCCTTACGGCTTCCAATTCACTTTGGTAGCGGGATTCTAGGATGGCCCTCCTTCATTCTCCATTCTTGATCTTAAACGAGTTTGATGGACTCTGGGTGTGGGACCTATGTTTCACGATCTGTAATGCATATGATAACAAAATGCGTGATGAAAATGTGATGCACAAGTGATGTGTGATGAGTATAACATTGCCAACAAAGATACATAACCTAAGGACAAACTCTATTTATTAAGTGAGAGTGGGTAGTTTTTCTATCTGGTCTCGAAGGGTCTCATATCTGCCCAGTGCCGTTCTTCGTAAAGAAGTATGGGGGCGTTGCACGGAACAGTTAAGACACGTATGCCCACCATTACCAAGCAGGCACTCAGATATGAGTTGGGTGTTTCACGCATTTAAACCCTGACCAATAGTCCTAGGGTAAATCGTTAATTCCCCACTTAACTTAAAGCTTATGTGTGCTTTTTCAAATTAAGGCAAGTGATGCATGAGACAATTGTATACAATGCATGAATAATATGCGTAGAATAAAAATAAATACGTGAATAAAAGGAAAGACATATTAACAATAAACACACAACAACACAAACAAATCAGACAAAAACAAAGCTTAGTCTACAAGGTCCCCAGTGGAGTCGTCATTCTGTCGCACCCCTAAAAAAATCTAATTGCGGGTTCGACTGGCGAAAATTTTTTATTTTTATTTGATTTGGTTCTTTGGAGTCGCCACCTAGTATTTTGGTCACTAGGAACCCTAACTGGTCTCAGAGATCGGGTACGGAGACTGGTTGCGTAAAGGGAAGGTATTAGCACCCCAAATACGCCCTACCTAAGATAAGCTGCATTGTTTTATTGTCTGATAAAGACTAAAGTGTTATTGTACTTCTAGTCGTTGGTCTGTCTATGGCTTAAAGAAAAATCCTCCTCGGTAAGAAGGTCTTTTATCTTATCGGGTAAAATCCTAACCGTTTTACGTATAAATTCGTAATCCCAAATACTAAAAGAAAACAAAAAGATTTTTTTAGAATTTTTGAAATATTGGCCTAGTTCTCATGGCTTGAATAAACTGGTTATTAAAGCCAAAATGCATGTTAATACATATATTGTTTTGAAAATTTTCTTTGTTGTGTGAAAATATGATGTTATAATATTTATATATATATATTGGAGAGACTAGGCCGTATTTTAAAACAAAAAAAAAACAATTTTTGGAAAATATTAATTTTTTTTATGCTTTAACGAAAATCGGGTATTTTAATACTGAGCTTGTATTCTTACGGTATAAAAATACAACCCAATATTAATCCACTTTAATAAAAATATGCAGAAAAATCAACAACATTTTTAGGGATTTTTTAGAATTTTTTTGAAAGCAAAAACATTTTTTATTCTGAAAATCTTTGATGTTTTGACGAAAACCGGGTATTTTTAACACTGGTTTTGTATCTTTACGGTATAAAAAATACAAACCAACATTAAACCATTTTGACAAAACTATGCAGAAAAATCAACAATATTTTTTTTAAGATTTTTCAAAAATATATATTTTTTAATTTAAACATTTTATACATATATATATAGCATGTATACACACATATATTATAATATATCATAATATATAATATATAATATATAATATATTATATTATGGGGCTGGGCCGGCCCAAATAAATGGGCCAGGCTCAGCCCAAAAAATAAAAATAAAAACGGGCCGAACTCGGCCCAAAATTCAATTGGGCCGATCTCGGCCCAAGAACTCCTACAGTCTGGGCCCGGCCCGGACCGGCCCAGACTTGCAAGGCTGGGCCAGCATCGGGCTGGCCCAACAACCTCGGCCCAGCGGTGGGGGAAGAATTAATTTTCTTCCCCCCGCCTCCTGCATGCAGAACTCTGCATGCAGGAGGCAACGCCTGCAAACGAAAGAGAAGAAACTTTACCTGGCGTGGAGGAGGCGGTCACTGGCGGTGCTGCGGTGGCGTGGCTCGTGGACGGTGGCTCCGAGCGGTGTTGTGGCGGTTCGAACGGCGGCGAGAGAGACTTGTTTTCAGTGGCTTTCTCTTCGGTTTTTTTCTCTGTTTTTGGGTTCGGTTTCTTTGTTTTTTGGTTTGTTTCTGCTCTCCCACTCTCTTTTGCTCGTTCTTTCTCTTCTCCCTTTGTCCTCGGGTCTCTCTCTCTCTTCGGTCTCCCCTCTCTCTCCTCCCTTCGGGTTTTTTTCTTAGTTTACTTCGGTTTCCTCTTCTGTTTTGTTTTTTTTTTTTCGTCCCCTTCGGTGTGCTGGGTTGGGCGTTATTTATAGAACCCGTGGGAGTGGCTTCAACGTGGAGCCCAGGAGCGGGTCGAGGAGCGGCTGTCCAGGCGGGCCTCCCTCGGCTTCGGCGACGCGGCGGGTGGTCGGCCATGGTCTTCTGTCGGTGGCCCATCGGCGTGGGGCCTCGGTCGGTGGCAAGAGGGACCTGCAGAGAAATAAAAAAATGCAAACTTTTCCTTCTTCCCCGCTGTAATGTTCGGGGGGAAGAAGAAAGTGAACAGTGCCGTTCAAAACGGCACTGTTTGGTCTCTTTTTTTTTTAATTTATTTATGCATGAAACGGCGTCGTTTTGGATAAAACGCGCCGTTTCATTTTAAAATAAAGGCGCCAGAAACTTTGTTTTGAATCAGTCCCTAATTTGTCATTTGTTCTATTAAGTCCTTCAATCGAGTCCTTCAATCAAGAATAAAATTCCATTGCGTCCCTGCCAAATTCGGTCTCACCCCTATAGTTGTCCGCGTTTTTCACTTTGGTCCTTGGCCTCTGATTTTCACAATTAAGCCCCTAATTGATCAATAAACTTCCAATTTCTTCAATTAAGCCCCTGAAACAATTCCAAACAGCCCCCTCTATCTTTGCGTCTTCTCCAAATTGGTCCCTGGTTTCGGATTTTCACAATTAAGTCCCTAATTGGCCATTAAACTTCAATATTTATGCAATTAAGCCCCTGATTTTTTGGATCAAACAGCAGCACCTGTAAAATACATAAACTAACAACTTCTAACTTTATTTTTCTAATTTTTAACTTGATACTTCTATACCATTAAACAACCACTAATCAATCATATTTTTATTATCTATACCACTAAGCAATTATATTTTCATAACCTATTTAATTAATTCGAAACCTTTCTAAATATAATGTTTTTTTTTATCTCAAAATAAAGAAAACATAACATTACCTCACTATAACATTTAAAAGTTTTACCCACATTAAAAATATTCAAATTAGTTTTGTTGGCATGTAACCTCACCAAACAATTTGCGTGGACCGTATTGACTGGGAGTCAATTATTGTCGTAATTGATGAGAAAGTGGATATACGACTCTCTTCTTTATAGCACTATTGGCCAAGATGAGTAATTTCCTGGTGATTTCCTTATGCATACTGGTGGTCTTCCATAATCTTTTTCCAAACAATCCTCGTTAGCCCTGGATAAGATTTGTATCAAGATTTTTTATCAGGTCCAAATCAACTTGGATTAACCTTAAATTTATGTGTGTGTCAAAACAACATTGTGTTTTATATATAAACATAAATATAAATCCCGAGCTCTTTTATAATATTAAGAGGTAGTATATTAACAGTCGAACCATTATCCACCAAGATACAATTCATCATCTTTCCATAAACATATGTTTTAATTAAAAAAAATTGTTTATGGAGTTTTGATCGTTAAAGGATATCTCTGTGGTGCATACACCTTGAGACAAGTTGAAAGAGTTAGTCATGGCATGCTTAGTAGGAGTTTTCTTTATAGTTTTCTCATTTTTTATGTTAAATTAGGAAGAGATCAATGAGAAACTGAACTTGAGGATGGACTATATCATTGTTAACTTCTTGATCAGAATACTCCAACATGATGGTCAAGGCAATTTAAAAAAAAAATAGCAAAAACAAAGTAATTAAACAAGACAGACTTAGAATTCCACAGAGAAATATAGTTACAACACTTCTCTATTGAAACGATCAACAATAAGGCTAAGCTATGAGGTCAACACTTGTCTCCCTGTTTGTTTTGACGTTTCAAAAGTGTTTTTTTTTTTAAATTAATTTTTTTTTTTCTTTACTTCAAATTAATATTTTTTTTGGTGTTTTTAGATCATTTTGATGTGCTAATATCAAAAATAATTTTTTTATAAAAAATATATTATTTTGATATATTTCTGAGTGAAAAACAACCACAACCACACTCCTAAATAGGCTCTTAAAGAACCCATTAGCTGGACACGTTCAAGAAAATTGTCGACAAGTTTCAAAATCATTCCTGGGCATTATTGACAGATAGTCCGTCCTTGTATTCTTTACTATTTTCATCATAGCTATTTCTATGAAAACTGGATTAATGCACCGTTTATGGTATTAAAAACCAGAAAGAACAAGCTTTTCCTATGTATAAAATTTGGGTTAAAAATTGTATCTATTCAAATCATTTTTTGGATCAAACAGGAGCCCTGTAAAATACTTAAACTAACAACTTCTAACTTTATTGTCTAATTGTTAACCAATACTTCTATACCATTAAACAACCACTAAGGAATCATATTTTCATGATCTATACCGCTAAGCAATTATATTTTCATAACCTATTTAATTAATCTGAAACCTTTCTAAATATAATGTTTTTATTATCTTGAAAAAAAAAAAAACATAATCTCACTACAACATTTAATAATTTTTTCCACATTAAAAATATTCAGATTAGTTTTGTTGGCATGTAACCTCACCAAACAAATTACGTGGACCACATTGACTGGGAGTCAATTATTGTCGTAATTGATGAGAAAGTGGAATATTTCTCTTCTTTATAGCACTACTGGCCAAGATGAGTAATTTCCTGGTGATTTTCTTATGCATACTGGTGGGCTTCCAGAATCTTTTCCCAAACAATCCTCGTTAGACACTGCTCGGTGTTTAATCTAGAGTAAGATTTGTATCATGCTTTTTTATCACGATACAAGTTAACTTGCATCAATCTAATTTTATATGTGTGTCAAAACAATATTGTTTTTTATATATAAACATAAATATAAATCTCGAGCTTTTTTATAATCGAGGTAGTATATTAATAGTCGAATCATTATCCACCAAGATACAATTTATCATCTTTTTATTGATACATCTTTTAATAAAAAAAAATATTGTTTATGGAGTTTTGATCCAAGCAACAGGTTTTCATCATTAAAGGATATCTATGTAGTGCATACACCTTGAGACAAGTTGAAAGAGTTAGTTTTAGTAGAAGTTTTCTATATAAGTTATGATATAACGAAGACTCCCTTTTCTGGTTCTAGAATCCAGTGAACCTGGTGATTCCACCTCACGTTCATCCTCCACCCGCTGAAGACTACCATTGAAAGAGAAAAGCTCCACCTTTGGGTCTAAACTGGATTGATTGCATTCCATCTGAATCACGTGGGCTTAATGGAAGGAACGTAACGTAGGCTGTGGTTTTTTGCTACGAAAGAAAAGGATTCATAAGGCTCAAAGAGTGTTTCAGGGTTTCAAAGACTAAGGATCACTATCAACAGTTTGACTCTTGACGTCATTCCTATTTTCTTTTGCCGCACTTCTTTGATTTGTTGCTTCTTCTTTTTTATTGCTTTGCTAGGGCATACTCTTTTTATCTTGGATGTCACTTTTTCTAGTGATTTGGGCATGCCCCCTAGCATTTGAGTTTCTTGAGCTCTTATGCCTTTTTGGCTTTCTCACGGCTTTTTCTCTTTTCTCATTGAAATTTTCTCTTGCCCCCCAGTGTGGGGTGTGATCCTAGTCGGGATTTTTTTTCATGAAAGAAAAATTATTCGAGCTCAAAAAGGGATAGCAAGGGATGTATTTATTTCAGAACGTGAAAGGAATAACAAAGTTGGCCTTTCCTCATTTCAAGCGCAAGCAGTTAAGATCAATAAACTTTGACCTCATCCAGTATGATGGTTTGGTCTTTGCAAAGATGCATTTCATGAGTCATGAGTTAAGAGTTCACTACATACCATTATTCATACATTTAAAAACACACGATTCAAGAGTCATAGGGTAAGGGTGTTTATTCATTTTTTTCTTTTTTCCTTTTTTTTTTGGTTTATAATTTAGTCACCTCAATGATGGAGTTGCTTGATTCAATTGTTCTTCTATAAATAGAATGTTAAAAATATCATTTTTGAAAGAACATCAAATTATTTTTTGAAATCAAAATACCAGATCAACTTTTCAAAACTCCAATAGGGAAATGGATTTTGGTACAAGAGATGAATTGTGTCTATGAGATCATGCGAGGCTTCAAAGGTGTATTCGTGAGTTCTTATAAGAAAACTCTCTTAAGAAGATGAATAATGCTTGGTCGTAAACACGATTGAATGAGAAACTCATTATTTCATTGAAACTTTGGAAAAGAAGTTTAACAACAAAAAACTTATGCCAACATGAATACTGGCATGATAACACAAAAGGGCTAAACATTTAGTGATCATTCATTGAAATTTCTGGAATCTTTCAAACATTCATTATGCTCGACAAAGGCATCTTTTCAACACTTAGTTGCAGTCACATGCAGACCATTCTCGACCTACTATCACTATAGCTTTATCTTCAAAACAATTGATATCTAGGAGTCAGTGCGAAGCAATCAGCTATAGGAACGATAAGTGCCTTGGCAAGCACCTTCAGTGAAACCGTTTTTCTTAGTCGGGTTAGCAATCTTACCTAACCCAATGGCTTGTTCAATCCTCTCAGCTATAACAACTAGGTCAGTGAAATGTTGTGCAGAACTTCTAACCAAGTATTCAAAGTATGGAGCTTTAAATGTATTGGAAAATAAACTGATCATCTCTTTTTCCAACATAGGAGGATTAACTTGTGCAGCTACCTCGCTCCATCTCCGGGCGTATTCTCTTATGGACTCCTTGTTGTTCTTCTTCATAGCTTGCAAGTTTAACCGATCAGGGCCCACGTCTATATTGAACTTATATTGCCTCATGAAGGCATCAACTAAGTCCTTCCATTTTTTAACCTTGATATTGTCCAACCGCATATACCAAGTGAGGGCAACATCTCTCAAGCTGTCTTGGAAGAAATGAATCAACAATTTCTCGTCATCAACCACCTCAGCCATTTTGTTGCAATATGCTTTGAGGTGAGTTATAGGGCATTGAGTTCCCGTATATTTAATGAATTCTGGCACCCTAAACTTCTTAGGAATGATTACGTTAGGTACCAAACACATATTGATAGCTTTCACCAGGTCACACAAATGGTTTCCCTCAACTGCCCTTATCCTCTCTTCTAGGGTAGTCCATTTTTCCAAATCCTCTTCTTTCACCATCTTGCCCTTTTGAGATTCTTTCTCGGTAGAATCAATGGTAGACGAAATTCTTGAGGGGTATGCTGGCTGGAAATGCATAGCTTGTTGAAATTCAGATGACACCCTATTTGCCCCCAGATTCTGTGGATCGAAATGAGTTACATTCATATCTTCAGGCTGAGCTATAAGTGTTGCTTTTCCGGATTTATCTCTCAAGGCCTGCTCGAGTAGACTAGTAAGCCTTGCGACTTCTTCCTTAAGATTGTCCACCTCTTTTTGATGTTGGGCTTCCAATTGGGCTCTTTCTTTGTTTTCCATTTGTCTTTTTCTCGAACGAGTGTTATAAATGAGTTTGAATGGGGGATCTATATTTCAACCTGGTAAATGTAAATCATGCAATTATGCAAAAATGCTAAAGCAATTAAAAAATGCTTATGAAATGCGGACTTGCCTTTCACGAGGTAACAACCTAATAGAAAGATCCTAACTATTGAGTGCATCAAAGGGTTGGTCATTATCTAGTTTCAAAGGGTCTCTCGGATGCTCAGTGATCGTCCATGAAAGGTCAATATGAGGCTTACAAGTAGTGTGAAGATAGAGGCCCTGAGTAATATCAGTTTGGCATATCAACCACTTCCAAGTAAACAATCAAGCGAGAGTTGGATGGTTTCACGAGTCTTACCCAGGCTAAAGCCATTGGGGTACCGTTACTGCCCCACTTATCCTAGGTTGTAAAGTGTGTGCTCTCAAAGTGATGCATGATAACATAAATAAGGATGCATGCTAAAGCAGTAAATGCAGGAAAAATAAACAAATAAACACAACAACAAAAATAATAAAAAAATAGCAATAATAAGACAAAAGACAAAGCTTAATCCTAAAGTCCTCAGTGGAGTCGCCATTCTGTCGCACCCGACATCGCGGCGGCCCTCAAAATATTTATAATTCTCGATTATGGAAAAAAAAAAAAACAGATTCTGGCATCCGGTTCTTTTAGAAAAAATGTCTCGTTTGAGGAGTCGCCACCTAGTATTATGGTCACTAGGAACCCTAACTGGTCAACAGAGATTCTATGGTTCGGGATTGGTTACGTAAAAAGGAAGATATTATCACCCCTTAAACGTTCTGCCTAAGGCAAACTGCATTGCTGGTTTTGTCTTAAATTGCTAAATGTTTATTAGTTTATGCTATGATGATTTGTTTAAATATTCCTGACTATGGCGCCAGTGAATATTCGAGCTCGAATAATTCCAACTCTGGCGTTGGTAAAAATTCGTAGCTACGAAAAAAAATTAGATTAATGTTTTTTTTTATTCCCTACTCTAGCACTAGTGAATAAATAAAAATAAATTTATTTTTTTACGCATGCACATATTTTTTATTTTTTAGCTAAATAAAATAAAAATACAACGAATAAAAATAATATAAATTTAAACCGGTATTTTTATTCCTGACTCTGGCGTCAGTAAATAAACCAATAAATTTACATTATTTTTATTCATGCATACATATTTTTTAATTTTTTCTAAAAAAATAGATTTACATTTCATAGTAAAAAAAAATCCACGGATTAATTATACAGTGAAATACAAAGAAAAAATGCAAGAATCTACAAATAAATTCACAGGACCCACAAATATTTTTGGATTTATATATATATATATATATATATATATATATATATATATATATATATATAATAACTTGTTTGACTAAATATAAAATAAAATACAATAATAAAAAAACTAAAAGAAAGAAAGAAAAAAAAAAAAAAAAAGGCTGGACCCAGCCTGGTCACTGGTTCAAACCAGTGACCCGGCTGGGCACTTTGCATGCATGCGTGAATTATTCACGCATGCTTTGCATAGTGACAGGGTAATTATATTTCTAAAGGCATGGAAAACGAAAGCTTACCTGTGTAGCTAGGGACGAGGTCGAAGATTATGGTGTATCGGACGATGCTCCCTCTGTTCCTCGTTTCGTCTGTTCGGAGGGGGAAGGAGGTGGTGCCACCGGATTCGCGGCTAACACTGGCCTGAAAGAAGACGATGATGAAGGTGCAGTGGCTGGCCAAAGTTTGCTCTCTCCTCTGTATAATCTCCCTCCCTCTGTTCGTTGCTTTTTCTTTGATCTTCTCTGTTTCCTTGACAAGAAACAAAGGAACGAAAGCCAGTTTATCTTCTCCTCTCCAACCCTTTCGTTTCTGTGATCCTCCTGTTTTTTGCCGTCTGTGGTTGCTGTATTTCGTTTGTTCTCTGTGACCCCCCCGGTTCTATCTTCTCCGTCTCCCCCTCTCTTTCGGTTCTGCTCCTCCTCCCCTCTCAACCCCTCGGTTCTGTATTTCCCTTGGGTATTTTTTTTCGGGTTTTTCCTCCTCTGTTTCCTTGAGAAGAAACAGAGGAACAAAAGTCTGTTTTGTTCTTCCCCCTCGTCTCAGGTTTTTTCACCGTCTTTCTTTTCTGTCATTTCTCTCCCCCCTGTGACCTTTCATTCTCTAGCTTTTATAGCCAGAGAACAAATCTGTTTCTTCCAACCATTGAACAAATCCGTTTCATTCTCTGGATTTTAATTTTGCAATTTGGACCCTAAATGTTAATATTTCTTCAATTAAGTCCCTGATTTCATTAATTCAATTCAATCCAAGTCCAATTAAGTCTCAAAACTTATCAATTCTCCAATTAAACCCTTAATTAAATTAATTCCAAGCTCAATTAAGTCTCAAAACTTATCAATTCTCCAATTAAACACTTAATTGGATTAATTAAATTAATTTCAAGCTCAATTAAGTCTCAAAACTTATCAATTCTCCAATTAAACCCTTAATTGGATTAATTAAATTAAGTCCAAGCTTAATTAAGTCTCAAAACTTATTAATTCTCCAATTAAATCCTTGATTGGATGAATTAAATTAATTTCAAGCTTAATTAGATTAATTCCAAACTTTAATTAAACTCCAAAAACTTCCAATCATATTGCCCTTAACCCAAAATTTAATTCATTCTTCATTTATTTCATTTTACTTGTTTTTTCATCATCATTATTATTTTTTCATCAAATTTTTTATCCTTTTCAATAAATAATAATAAAAATAAAAATAAAATGGTCAAAAATTGGGTTATGACACACAGTACAATGTGTGTGGGTGAACAATGATTTTTTCACACCCTTTAATTTTTGTTACTTTATAAAGTTTAATAACATGACTTTTCTGTAATGTTTTTTTTAATTATAAGAGAAAAAAAATAGACTATTAAAAAAGTCAAATTCAATTTTTTTAAAAAAATACAATCCACCAAAGTCGTAAACCATGGTACCCTAGGTTATTTTGGCAAACTTGTAAACTACACTAATCTCATATAAAGAAATTTTTTTTTTTAAAAAAAAAAGCAAATTACGAAGCTCATTTGTCAACAATTTCAATTTTAAAAGATAATATTGACAAAAATAGATTTGAAAAAAAAAATCATAACAAAAATTCAAAAAAGAAAAAAGAAGAAGCAAAATATGGTGGATTACTATTGCAATCCATAGTGTAATGTGTGTTGGGTGAACAATGGTTTCCCCTACATCCTTTAATTTTTGTTACTTCATAAAATTTAATAACATGGTTTTTTCTCTAAAATTATTTTTTTAACAATATGAGAAAAAAAAACATACTATAAAAAAGCCAAGTTCAATTAAAAAAAACCTCACTACATCCATAAACTAGGGCACCCTAAGTTACCTCGATAAAATCACAAATCACATAGAAAGACAAAATAAAAAGAAAAAAATTTTGAAGTTAAATTCTCAACCATCTCAGTATTAAAAATAAAATCAATAAAAATATATTTTTTTAAAATCATATATAATAAAAAAAATAAAAAGAAAAAAGGAAAAAATCATGTGTTCAAGACAAAAAAAATAAAAATAAAAAAATAATGTCAGGAAATATTATAGCAATCTATAATGTTTTGTGAGAAAAATTGTAGTGCTATCCCCATATATTTTAGTTTTTATTATGATAATAATAATTATAGTCTCTCATGTCTCACAACTTTATTTGTTTTTCTTGAATAAGTGCTAATGTTCTTTGAGGGGTCCAAGCACCATATATATATTGAAAGAAAGAACTAGTTAAAATTGAAGCACCATGAGTTTCTCTATGGCTTGGTTTACCAACACTCACCATCTGCTGGTGCGGCAAGTTATAAACTAGCTGGCTAGTTCTTTGCTTCCTTGGTTTTAGAAGCACCATGTGTTCAAGGAATAGTCAACAAAATGTAAGTATCTGTTTCCTGATATGTGCAAGTGCTGCAAAATAGTAAATATTGTATTTAAATGAAAGAAAAAGAGAAGGGCAAAAGACTGCCATGAGGCAACCTCAAGCATCATACACCTCTGTTTTCGTCTTTTTCTTTTTTCACTTGTTTCTCACAAGAAGCGAACATAAAGTGATGGGAAGTAATTTTTTGTTGCAGCGTGAGATAAGGTTAACTCATTGCATTTTCATAAATTAAAGGGATTTCTCTTCTTTTCTTTGTCAATGCTATTGTAATGTTTTCACAGAGCTCCCCTGGTTTGCAACTAATTCACTTATATATCTTGGAGCAAGAATTTTACAAAGAAAATTAACCATGAAGCTCGTTGCTAGAATTTTACAAAGAAGGGTAGCCAAGTAAACTCCTATATCCTGTTATCTAGAACCTTATTTAGGCTGCTGTGATGAAACATAAGCTATAGGGTCAGTAAGTTAAGCCTGATATTATTAGTGAAGCAAAATAAAAGATCTAATTTCTAAAACACATAAGATTTTATAGAATGAGGGAGAGGAGAAGCTTTTTTTTTTGTTTTTCATTTTTTTTTTGTGATAGGAACATTAAAGAAAAAAAGTATTCGGCTGGTTCATGTGCGAAAATATGAGGCATGTCACTACAAGATTTAACAGTTTCACCGATGGAATTTTTCCATCGGCGTAAGACATATATTTCATCGGTAATAAATTTACCGATGAAATCACCGACGAATAATTTCCATCAGTGAATCTTTCGTCGGTAATTTTTTTATCCGTTAGTAAATCCGTTGGTAATAAAAAAAATTATTACCGACGGATTTACTGGCAGAACAGACGCATCGGTAAAAATATTTTTTTATTACCAACGGATTTACTGACGGAAATTTCCATCGGTAAATCCGTTGGTAATTATTTAAAAACATTAAAAAAAATTCATTTTATAAAATTATAAAATAATTAAATTAGCATAAATCAACATTGTATAATATATACTCAAAATGCTTGGAAAAAAGAGTAAGAAAATCAACTCAAACAAATTTGCAATAAATAAATAAAACAAAAAAATTAATTCAACTAAAAAAATTCATATGAAAAAAAAATAAAGTTGCAATTGCTAAAAATTTAAAAATCGTATAAATAAATCAATTAAAAATTGATCTCATATGAAAAAAAAAATCTCACAACAACATTTATACAATTATCAAGAACAAAATCAATTAAAAATAAAATAAAAAACAAATATAGTGAAAAAAATCATGAAAAAATAAGAAAAAAGAAAAATATTACCTTAATATACTTGCAAGTGAAGCTAAGGAAAAAAAATTTCGTAAAGCATATTAATTAAAAATAAATAAGAGGATAAAAGAAGAAAGAAAGAAAGAAGAAGAAGACATACCCGAGCATGGAGGAAAAGAGAAGGAGATGAGGAGAGAAAAGAAGAGAAAGAAATAGATATTGATGTTTTTGACATATAGTGAAGAAGAAGAAGAAGAAGTAGAAGTAGAAGAAGAAGAAGAAGAAGAAGAAGAAGAAATAATGAGTCTGTCTCTTGTGAAATAAGCGGATTCAAGTTTTTTATTGTGGCGCGTTACTGACGGATATTTAAATATTAATATTTTTTAATTATTCCGTCGGTAATATTTAATTTAAATTTTAAATCAATCGAATTTTTTTAGAAAACCACCAAATAACACCGACGAATTTTCAATCCGTCGGTGATTTTGTCCGTAAAGAACAACAATTAACAATGTAATTGGAAGGTGAACATTTCTCTCTGGAAAATACCGACAGAAAATTTCGAAGGTAATTCCCTTTGTAATTGACATGATAAAAAGTGTTCACAGTTTACCAACGGATTTAACGACGGATTTACCAACGGAATTACCGACGGAAAAAAATTTCATCGGTAATTCCATTGGTAAAAAATGACACGTCATCATGTTTTTTGCTTTGTTTTAATTTTTTTTCCCACGGTAATTCCCTCGGTATATACCGAGGGAATATTTCCGTCTGTAAAATCCCTCGGAAATTTACCGACCGAAATATTCCCTCGGTATTTCCGTTTGTATTTATTAATTTTCTGGTAGTGTGTTAAGCAATTGGACCAGACTTGACATGCTTTTTTTTTTTTGTTTTTTTCTCATTTTGAGTAACACAATTAAGGTACCCTTTTCAGTTCATTCGTAAATCTCGTCTCAAAACTGAAATTATTTATGAAGCAATCAAGTTTAAAGTGACAAATAGTAGTTTCCTCCTTGTTTCGGCAGGTAACTTTTGATGGGTCATTATTGGTGATTGTATTAATTTGGCTACAGAAATAGTGCACACTGTGAAATGATGTTTGCTGGAGTAATGGGGCTGGATGAAGGAGGGGGTTTTCGAGCTCAACGAAGTAGTGGATGTCTGGTGCAGCAGCTGCTCCAGATGGTCCTCACCATTGGGGCAGCCTATCGAGATTGTTTTCAGGGACATTTTGCCAAACAAGGTCGATCTCTCAGAAGACTTTTGCCAAACAAGTAGCATGCAAGAAACACATGTAAAGAAAACCAAGTAAACTTCCTTTCAAGACACATGCCACCTTGTGCGCAACAAAGACAACACCACCTCTATAAAGAACGGATAGTAGAGGGCTGAAGCTAACCAAAAGACTATGCCCAAGAAACCTCGTAACTGTAGCAAAAAAAGGCAGCCAAAGCCTCAATAAACACACATATAGCCTAACAATGCAACTAAAAACAGAAAGACAATCAACAAAGAGTAAGGCATCTTCCGAAGAAACAAAGAAATTTAATACCCTAAACTAAGCAGCAGGTAGAAGGCAAAAACTGAGCGTAAATTTTCAGGAAGGGATGAACAAAAAAACACCAAAAAGAAGGTAGAGAAAAATGCAGACTCAAATTCACAACACCCATTTTCTTTCCATTGGAACACTTTAAATAATTATTAAATTTATAATGATCTGATTTCTATGCATATATACAAATCAGCTTAATGATCAATTCTCTATAATTTCAGCATGACTAAAACATCCAAACTAATAAACTATTAATTATTTTAGTCATTTTAATAAACATTTTAGTTATGAAGTCACCAAACATTTTAAACAATTCATATTGATGAATTAACATGTAATTTTAGATTTTTTTAACTTATTAGTTTCTTTATGAGTAACTTATTGTAAAGCATGCTATATATCTCTAAGCATTTTTATTTAATATAATTATGTCAAATTTAGTTTTGCCCGATGTATAATATAAAATATTCATTGCTTTAACATCTATAAAAAGTAACTTTTTATCGTTGTCCGCATATTTACTTATAGTTTTAGAAATTTCAATACCATTTTCAATTTTTATAGGTCTATAAGATCTATTTTGTACGATAGCTACAAATTAAAATAAATAGATTCACAATAAATTATCATAAAACAATTTATTACCTACTCCTCGGTGCTAGCAATGTAATTGTAATATTATTTTTCAAGCTTACTCAATCTTTAATTCTTGATAGCACAACCAAGAATAAATGACGAACTAAAATTTTTATGTTACTCTTTGTAAGAATTTTGACTCAAGAAATGTAAAAGAGAACAGTTTTTAAAAAGACTAGAAGTTTTCTTCATTATCAAAACCATGTCAGAAGTGTCTCTTTTTATAGGTAATTTTAACATTTAATTTTAACATAACTTTTAAGACAAAAGATTACAACTTTCTAGTTTAAAAGTATACGATTATATTTCAAGTAGAGTTTTAACAAACACAACTTTTCATTCACACCCTAACAATCCCTCCACATGATAAAATAAAATACAAAGTACACACGAAAATAAAATACAAAGTAGATACGAAAATAGAAAGTAGGAGCGAAAAGTCATTGCATTGAGCAAGATAGCTTTTGACCTTGAACCTTCCATAGTTAAAACTATTGGATTCACTCGGCTAACCAATGATTATGATGTCTTGAGTTGTTTAGTCGTTTGTGTTAAACCAAATAATAGAGATTATATAGTTTATTTTCTTACAATTTTGGTTTTAATGGTTATATTCATTTTGGCCTTGAATGCGTCTTGATTTCAAAGAGCATTAGAGAATTTGCATTTTCAATTCTCATAGAAGTGGCCTCGTTTCAAACTCACATATGTGATTCTTATTAAAAGTATCATGTAATACACCACTTGAATTTCTCAAGTTATAAAAGTCATTAAAAGCTTAGCTTATACTATTTTCACTGTTGATAGCACTTAATATAATATGAATAGGTAAGAGGGATACTATTAAATTGACAGATGATTTGGTTACCTATTTGAACCTAGAACTTGGGATCTCCAGTAAACTATATTGCGTCGCTATCATGACAATTCATTGAATCGTGTCTTAATCTTATTCCTCTTGATAATTATCGACTTGCTCTATTGTTAAGCATTTTATAAGCGAATCCATGATATTATCATATGACTTTACATGGTCATTAAAAATAATCTCATTTTAGATCAACTATCTTACAATATTGACAATTGTGTTAATACTTAAGATAAATTCTGGTTTATTATTTATTATGCCCTTTTCAATTACAAATTAGTCATTGAAAAATTACATTATTATTTCTTGATTTACTCAATATTATATTTTTGATATTACATCCAAGAATAAATAATAAACCAGAATTTATCTTATATTTCTCTATAAAAAATTAGATAAAAAAAATATAATAGAAAAGAGTTTATAAGAACAAAAACAATGTCTCAGTTAGAATATTTTTTTTCATTAATGAGAAGGCCCGCCACAGACCAAGAGGACATCTTCAACGAAGCCATCCCAGCCGATGCAGGTGATTACCCGTCGGCTGACATCTCCTCGCGCGCCTAGCACCAGCCAAACCGCCTCAATCTGAACATGCACCAGACAAAAGTAGATGAAAAGACGCCAGGGAGCCTCAGCAGCCGAGAAGAAAGCGCGGGAACACCTATCGCGCGAGAAGAAACGCGAAAAACAGAGACGGAGCGCGGTAAAGACTGTGAAGCCACAGGATTCACACACAGTGCACCGTGTTTTAACTTTTAACGATCACTCTTAGTTTTTTTTTTTACATATATTTATAATTATAATTCTTTTAGTTTTAGTTTGTTAGTTATGAACAGTGAAGCAGCACAAGAATACAATTCTTTTAGTTTGCTAGCGAATCTTGAAAAGAATAAAGTCATCTGTCAAGCTCTGTCCACTCTAGTCCGACATTCCTCACCTCTCCCCACCTGAGCTCTCTCTCTTTCCCTCCTCCGCTGTCGGAAACCTCTGCCTCCGTCGCTGCCGCCGCCACCTCAACCAATAAGGCTTCAAATCTCCCTGGTGCTTCCTTTTCTATCATGTTTTTGTTTTTTAAAATTGAAGACTGCGTTTTTCATTTATTTAATTGAAATTACTTTCCAGAGAGAGAAAATCGATTTTAATAAGTAAATTAAAAGAATATATAATCGGATCCGATGAAATCGCTGCTCGTGAACGCAACTCGAAGAAAGGCGCAATCAGCCGATTCTACTATGGGTGGAGCATTTAGTATGGTCAGGGTTATTGTGTTGTCTATTCAAAGAAAGATGTGCCTCTAAATTTTGTAACTTACCTCAAGAGTTGTGTTGTCTATTCCGAGAAAGATGTGCCTGTAAATTTAATCTTATTTCAACAAGAGTTGTTAAATTGATTGTTATCAGTCTGCTCTTTAGAGTTGATGATAACATGAGATATTCATTGTTAATGCTCGTTGTTTTCTGGCCTCTTCATCTTCTATTTGTGCTGTGGTATTTAGTCTGTTGATATTCATTGGGGATTGAAATTAAAGCCTCGTTTTATGACTTTGTTTTGTTTTCTTCTTATTTCTTTATTCTTTTAGGGATGTGGTATTTTCCTCTTTCTATTTACACTACTTGCTCCCTACAATATTTATTCTTTCAGAGAAGTAAATATATACAGAAATAACAAGAACAGGAGGGGAAGGGGAGGGGGGGTTTGACAGTAAGTATTTGCTTAGAAGGGATTGCAGAATGCTTCTTTGGTTTTAGAAGCACCATGAAGTTCCTAGCACCTTGCCCTAAATATTTGTGTATATTTGTTATGCATCCATGTTTGGCTGGTTTCTTTAATAAAGTACATGCTATTAGACGGAAGTTCTTTTTAAATCTATTCAAGTCTCAATAAACTGATTTCCATTTTTCATGATCTTGATGTGCTTTCACTCTTCTTGCCGCTCCTGACTTTCTTTTTAGGGTCTATTCGAACATGCAATATGATTATTTTTTTCTTTTTGGTTGGCCCACTGTCCCAGGCGGAGAACCTGTCATGGACATGGGTGATTGGAGAATTCAATTGCAGCCTGACTCACGGAAAAAGAATACTAGTCGACAAAATCTAAGTATTTGTTTTCTAATATGTGCAAGTGCTGCAAAAATAATATTTTTTTTTATTTATATGAAAGAAAAGGAGAAGGGCAAAAGGTTAATTAAAATCAGCAGGATTGCCATGAGGCAACCTCAAGTATCACACGCCTCTTTTTTTGTTTTTTTTTCCCATCTTCTCATGTGTTTCTCACAAGAAGCAAACTTGAGGGAACATAAAGTGCTGGGAAGTAATTTTTGTTGGAACTTCTTGTGTAATCTCTTCTTTCGATGATGACCTCTTGGATGGCTGCATGAAGCTTGTTCCGCTTTAAATTTCAAGGTTAATCTATTGCTATGAACATATGTGTTTCAATTTAAAACTCAAGTTGCAACTGAACTTAAATGAATGGTGTTGGATTTGGGCCTTCTACTTGTTTTAACTTATACAGGGTTGAAATGATAGTGATCTTAAAGTAAAAGCAGCAGACAAAAATCAATTAGCCACAATGGTGTATGGTTTCCTAGTTTCTCAGCATAAAGTTGAATGTTTTGTTGACCTCTCTACATTCAAAATCATATAGACAGCTACTGCTGGCACTTGCAGTTGCCGATGAATACTGTAGAGTATATATTGCAGTATGAGATAAGGTTAACTCATTGCATTTTCATAAATTGAAAGGATTTCTCTTCTTTTCTTTGTCAGAGAAAAAGAAGAGAAGTCCTCTTGCACAGAGTAAATGCTATTGTAATGTTTTCACAGAGATTCCCCTGTTTGCAACTAATTCACTTATATATCTTGGAACATAGTCATAAATGAAAGGTTCTTCCAGTTCAACAAAATTAACCATGAAGCTCTTAGCTAGAATTTTTCGACAGAAGGGTGACCAAGTAAACTCCTATACTCTGTACCTCTGGAGGAAGTAAAATAGATGTCTAAGTATTTTGATGCCGTATATTACTTGACCGACACTTGCTTATGTCATTATTTGTTTTTACTTTTTGCTAATGATTCCACACATTTTTTATATTTGTGTGCTTTATGAGTTCAGGGTTCTTGCTCGCTGCTACTAGCTTCTCTATACTTGCCTGGTCATTAAAAATGAAACATAATGATTTACATGTGCAGAATGGAGACATTAAAGAGGCATCTTCTGTTTTCTGGTCCAGAGGGATTACAAGAACTCAAGAAAATTACCATACGGCTTGAGGAAAAGATTTATACTACCGCCACCAATCAAGTATTTGCCTAATGCGAGGTTCGATAATTACAATATTCTCTAGACATGATTATACACACGCATTTATGCATGTACAAATGTGTGTGTATTGTGCCTACACTTCCTCACCGTTCATTCTGTATGCAAGGCTGATTGGGAGTTCGCATCTTCTTGTTAATTCTCTTGACAAGTGTTTTATTTAGAGTGACCAAGTTCACGTATAGGGGAAGTGTGCAAAAAGCAAACAGCGAATCAATACATAAATAACTAAATTAAAATAGAGGAAACAAAAGTATATCCTCATAGAAGATGAAATGATAGAGCACATATCCATTTCCCCCCTTCTCTTGTAACATGGATTGCTCTGCGAGCTAGTGTTTTGTTATTGATATCTGATTTCAGTCTGATTATCTGCGTAAAATATAACTAGAGATTCTTTCAATGGATATCAGGTCTCAAAACGCCATGCCCACTGCCCCCATGGATACAAAAGGTAATAATGCAGCCAAGCATTGAATTTCTAAACATCTTACCTTTTGTTTTTCTTTTCGCATTGTTATCAAACTCTTTTACATTTTATTGCTGCATATTGCTATGTATTTCGCCTTGCTGGAAAAATCTCATGATCACCTCCATGATGCTAATTCTGTAATGCATGTGAAGTGTTTCATCCTTAACTTGTTAAGGAACATGGACTGTGATGCATGGCTATTTTATATTTTTTGATTGAGATGGTAGATTTTAAAGATTTTCATGCTTAGGAGGTAAGACGTCACTTTCTTGCTTTTATTTTGAGATGAGGAAGTATTTGATCCTTTTTTCATATATAATAATGCTGCCGAGCATTGAATTTCTAAACATCTTACCTTTTGTTTTGTTTGTCGCATTGTTATCAAACTCTTTTGCATTTTATTGCAGCATATTGCTATATGTATGACATGCTTTAATAAAAAAGTTGAGCAATCGATTAATGTTAGGCAAGAAATTTCTGCCTCCTCCTTTTCTTTCCCCCACCCCAAAAATTGTCATATTATTTTTGTTTTCAGCCGCCTCTTCTTCCCCCAACCCTGGAAATTGTCAGATGATGCTTTTATGCTTTGAATCAAATCCATCCTAATTCTTTCGCACATAACTTTATGTGTGAACTGCCGATGTTTCATTTGTCTTCCTTGTTCAGTGCCTTCTTGCAACTTATGGCATAAGTAATGCCACTGCTATTGAAACCATTGCAATCACACACGCATTTGTTACCACATCATACCCTCCAGTGCATTGCACCAGCTGTTCACCTCTCATTCTGGTTTTATAGCGTCTGTCTGTCAGTTTGAATGATTACATAATGTTTAGATGGAGTTCCTAGTACTCCTAGTCCGAAAAGGACTTGTATTCCTCTGTAGGAAAATACTAATAGTCCTATCTAGAATAGGAAAAACTTAATGAAGCTCGCTATACTTTCGGATAATAAAATACTAAATGGAAAATAAAACTGAGACTTGCAATATTCCATAATTTTCAGAAAGTGTGAAAATTACAGAAATACCCTTGTATATGGAAAACACACAGAAATACATGAATTCTAATCTTTTGTTGCCCGCATTGAAATTTTTGCAGCATCCCTAGATTCTACAGCACAGACTGGACATGCAAAAGGCGCTGATTGGCAAGAGGAGATCTATCAGAAGGTAATTTCTGTGATTTACTGTTCATTAGATGGAGTTCATGTTTGCCATAGTCTTGCAAGATTTCAATGGAAAAAGGTCTCCTAGGATTGGTCCAAGGAATTTTATTCAGCTATGGTTGGGATTAGTTAGGAAGCATTGTAAGTTCCATGATTGCAGCAACTAAGAAATGATTAATCATTGATAAGATGAATGAAGGTAAAAATATTCAGATTTGTAGGTCAAGAGGATTGCTTTTTTATTGCAAACCTCTCCCTTTCGATTTTTCCCCCCTATATTTGTTGTGTGGTGAATTATTATTTATTTTCCAACGAGTCCTATTGTCCGTACTTCTTACTGCATTAGACAGAATTAGAAATAAGAGTGCACTATTTCTGAATGACTTGGAAGTTTGCCTTTGGTCAAGTGAAGAGTTATTTGCACGATTGCAATCAACTTGTTCTGAAACATTTGACAATGGAAGGAAAAGAAAATAAGTGGGACTTATTCTATTGAATCATGACCATATTTGAATTTTATAGAAAATGAGGTTGAAATTCTGAATGTCTCATGTCATAACTGCATATTTGATAAGAAGCGTTGCTAAAGTTGTGACATCCAATGACTTGAGCTATGACAGCAGAAAACAATGATGAGTAGTTTGCAGGGAGACAAAGTAACTGAACTTAACCAACCCCTGAATCTTGTCAGGTGTACTTAAACAGCCCTTTTCATCTTTCCATTCCATCAATATCGACATCCTCTTGAGTTTCCAGCATTAATTCCACTCTGCTATTTTTATCTCAATTAATATATGCTGTCCTCTGCCCTTTTTTTTTTAATTTTATTTTTATAAATTCCCTCAAGTTTGTTTGTGCTGCTTTCTTTCTGACTGGCACCTGAAGAAATCAAGCATATGACTGATAATGTTTTGCTGGTTATTTGTACTTCCTAGATCAAAGTCATGAAGGAGACTTATTTCCAAGAAATAAATGAAAGGTACCAGAGAATTGCTGCCAAGTTACAACAGGTAAATTGTCTCTGCAATTTCTTGCAGATTATCTGCCCATGCATGATTATCTGCAATTTCCCACGTTGAGCTTTTGTATTAATTTGTTTTCCTCATCAGCATTGCCTGTCACTGTATCATCCACACTAATCACCTACCCCTCCCCCCAACCGCCCCGCAACAGAAGAATTTGAATAGAAACATTTTTTTTCACTAATGTTTTGCAACAAAGGATCAATGCAATTTTTAATTCTCGTGTATGTTAACTTTGCTTTCCAGCTTGACTCTCATCTGCAACAACCGAAGTCAGAACAACTTGAAAAGCTGGAGGTATTCAAGGCCATGTTGGAGCACTTGATAACATTCTTACAGGTCTCTAAAAACATCACAACACCCAGTTTCAAGGAGAAATTGGGTTCCTATGAGAAGCAGATTGTAAGTTTTCTAAACCCAAGCAGATTCAGGAGGCCTATTCCTAATCTACAGCTAGGACAACTTCCCCAGCCTCCAGTTCCTCAATTGCAGTCCCATGAAAATCAATTGAATCCATTTATGTTTTTCGCAATCCAACATCAGCTTTTACATTTGCTCTTTCTCGACTTGGCGAAAATGTTTTTCCTCCTTCATTGTCCCTGATATAATGAGATGGTAAATGTAGACAATTTTCTCTTAGCCTAGCCTTCATAGCTTGCTTTTCTACTAATGGGTTCCACATAAATTAAAGAAAAACCACCCTTGAAGCACCAAAATATTTATTCCTTCATAACAAGTCCTGGTTGATATGAGCAGCACTTTTACCTTGCTACTTGCATTGTTACATGTTTAATCAATGTTTGATGTTTATCTACTTTAAGCTTTTTATGAATATATAATATATCTTCTCCTTTGATCTAACTAGATTTTTTTAAAGCATAAGGCAGATTTTTATGATTTTCTTCCTTTTGGTCATTAAATTTTCTTAAAAGGGGCTTTGGTTTGATTCCTACAAGCTGCGGGCAAATCTTCAGCGTGACAGGCAGCCTCATGAGCCAAAGAAAGACAATCTGCGACCACTCCAAGCTTCTCATTGCTCCCTGTTCCGATTAGAAACAGAGATTAAAGAAGCTATGCTACTGTCTTGAGACAAGAGTTCCAACGAAATCTACTGTAAGTTCCCAAGACACTCTTTTCCCAAGGTTTGATTCTTGATCATTTAGCAATAGGTGCATTTGTGACTCATTGAGGATGGAACTCAACTCTTGAAGGCATAAGGCCAATAATTGCTGAGCAATTTTATAATGAAAAGTTGGTGACTGGAGTTAAGGAATGGCCTAGAATGCATGGAGATCATGTTAAAAGTGAAGCTGTAGAGAAGTCAAATTATGATGGGTGAAGAATCAGAGGAAATGAGGAGCAGAGCAAAGAAGCTACTAGAAACGGCCAGGAAGGCTGTTGAAGGTCACCCTTGAAACAAAGGCAAATGTAAGTGTTGTCACACAGGCATAGAATATTTTGTTTCTACTTAGTAGTGGTTTTGGCAATTTATTTTCGGACAAGTCTTGAGAGTTGAAAGAGTCATCACATCCGAGTCAATGATCAGTTCCCTTCCTCATGGTTCAGGAATGACAAGTCCAGCTTATATATTTAGCCCCATAACTAATCAAGTAGAAAGGCTGAGCTTAGAGACAGTACACTACAAATGAAGCACCCAATAGCTAGACATACAATCATAACAAATTCATCCTCTGAAGTCGGAGAACTTGTGAAAACTAGCCACCACAAAATAGTAGCAAGTATCTATGCAGTCTTCAATGAAGTAAAACCACCTGCGTCACCAATATGGATTGATGTAGAGAATTGCTGCAATCGTCATCACCACAACTGTGTAACATACACCAAAACTGATGTAGAAGAACTCCATGTCAATGAAACCATCATCTCCTTGTTCATCATCAGGCACTGGCTGCGACAACACTGCTTCCTCGCTACAATTGTTTCGCAATGGAGGTCCACACAAGAAATGATTTCCTTCGTAAGAGCTTTCATCGAAGGTCCCAAACTGATATTTTCTCTCAGGTGTCCTACCTGACAAGTTATTGTGCGCCACACTAAAAACTTCCAGTGTGGTAATTCCAGTAAGTTGTGGAGGGATGGCACCATTCAAGTTATTGTAAGAAACATCCAAACTCTCAATGTGCTTTAGATTTGAGAATGTTGCAGGGATAGATCCAGTGAGATTGTTGTGTGATAAGTTTAATGACAGTATCTCACTTAAGTTTCCAAATTCTGGTGGGATTGCTCCTCTGAAGTTGTTATTGGAGAGATCAATACCAGACATGTAGCTGAGAATTTTCCCCTTGTAACCATAATGCATATTTTTAGTTGTAAATTCCATCACTTCTTCTGTAAAGTTAAACCACATATGATTTTCCAAGTTGAAAATACTATCCACTAGTGGTGGACCCATTGTTTCATAATAAGCTTTTTCAATGAACTCTAGTAGAACACCACTTTTAGGATACGCCAATGCTTTATGGGAATTTTCCTTTAAAGTAAGATTACCCAAACAGGAGGGTAGTGGACCAGAGAGCTGATTTTGTGAAACATCCAAAATGCTTAATTGTTCTAACAAGCATAACTGAACAGGGAGCTCACCATCAAAGTGATTAGCCCTCAAAACAAGAACACTCAATGATGAAAGTTTGCCAATCCAATTTGGAATGAAGCCGGTGAAGCTGTTATCTCGAAGATCCATCGTAACCAGAGAAGAGCTGTTATAAAATCCATATGTTAATGGACCGCTCAATCTATTTTTGGATAGATGCACATGGACTAAAGATGATGGAATGAAACAAGATGGTATATATCCAGACAAGTTGTTCTCAGAAAAGTCCAAATATTCAAGGTTGTCAAGCTTACAAAATTCTCTTGGGATCGAACCCTTAAAATTGTTTTGGACAAATCAATTGATCTAAGGACCGTAGAATTGACGAACCACCTTGGAAGCATGCCTGAAAATTGATTATTACTCAAATCCAATACAGTCCACATTTTTTGCTCATATAATGATAAATCTAATAACTGACCTCAAAAGTTGTTACCACCTAGGTAGAGAAATACTAAGTTAGAAGAATTGAACGTCGAGATCGGTATTTTCCCACCCAAATTGTTATTTGACAGCTTGAGAAACCATATTGTTGTTAGTTGTTCTAGTTTTACTGTGGACAATTGATTGTTGGATAAATCTAAAATTTCCAAAGAGCTAATATTTCCTAAACAAGAAGGAATATAACCTGTGAATCTATTCTTAGCCATACTTAAGTCTTCTATATTTTGAAAGATCAAACAAATATCTTTTGGAATTTGACCGATCATGTTGTTGTTGGATATATCTAATTCGATCATATTCGGATATGGGTGATCTAGCAATTGCAAAGTACCAACAAAGGAGTTCTCGCTCAGATATAGTTCCTCCAATCGTGTATTGTTCTTAAGCAACCATGATGGAAACAATCCAGTGATGTTGTTGTGGGAGAGATCAAGGACTCTCAAGTCATATTGGTTATAGAGGAAGTCAGGAATTTCTACATTGAGTGCTTCTGTTGTTTTTGACAAGCTAAAAAAGACTAGTTGGAACTTTGGAATCAAATTATCAAAGGCAGCAGGTTCTGTTACTAGTTTGTTGTTCTTACTAAAGAAGAATTTGAGGCTTGAGTGGTTCATAAAAGGCTTCATTGAAATGGGAACTTCAAAGAGGTTATTTGATAGTAAGAGGAATTCAAGGGATACGAGGTTGGTAAGAGAACTAGAGGCAATATTTCCAGTAAACTGGTTACCAGAAACATCTAATAGTTGTAGAGATGACAAGTTCCCTAAACAATCTGGGAGTGAACCTCCTAAATTATTTCCAGCAAGATCTAATTGCTTCAGATTCTTCAATTCACACCAACCTGTACAATTTATCTCGAAACAGTCAAAATAGTGTTGATGATGTAATTATAGGCGGATGGAGAGTTGTTAATTTACCTTGAGCGGGTAGGGTGGTGCCATGGAGGTCACATTCAGCAACAGACAAAACTTTAAGAGCAAGCAATGCTCCAATGTTCTGGAGAAAGTTTATTGGGAGAGAAGTATTATCTAGATGCAATTCTTCAAGGGTGCTAGAATTGAAGAAAGTCCCTGTGAAAAGAAGAAGAAGAAGAAGAAAAAAGATAAGATGAAAATAGTGGTGGTACAGAATGGCCATTCCATTCAATATTATTAATTATGATTTTAAGAAACTAAACTATGATTAACCTTGACTTAAATTAGTATCCTTGAGAGAAAGGGTCTTCAGGGATATTGGCAATGACTGCAAGAATTCCAGTGTCCTTAAACCTATGATGTGTTGAATTGAAAATAGGCAATCAAGTAAGTAGTGAAATTAAGTGTTATCTTGATCGAGTTCTTAAACCTATGATAAAGAATTGATACTTTTGTAGTGAGATAATTTTTGGATAAAACAACAAATTGCTTGAAAAATCCAGAGATTTCACAACTTTACCGTTGATAGTTGTCGATTCTAGCAACATATTGCCTGATAAATTTAAAGACTTGAGAGAAGAAAGTCCACGCAGATGTGAGAAAATGTTGTCGATGAATATATTATAGCTCAGGTCCAAGTTCTCGAGTTTCCCCAAATGTGATGATATGATCTCAAAACCTGCAAGGAGTTGTTTCTAAGAGTAAGTCATAATTATGAGCTCACGATATGCAATAATATATAGAAACTAAATATATATAATTAGAATTAATGAGATGTTGTTGTTCAATTGATATATGATTCTCAAATTATACATAAAAAGATGGAAGCTAAGTTATGATAAAGAAACTTATAATTAAGACCTCATCAGTAATTAAAACAAGAATAATAATCGTAACTTAATTCCTCTATCTATTTAGTTAGCAAGATGCTTAGTTGTCACTAATTTAGTAATTGTAATTTGTTTCTAACTGCCTCTGTTTTCTAGCAAGTACTTTCCCAATTTTATCCATGGCATTAAAGAATTATAAACTTTTTCACGTTTTATTTCTTAAAGTCCAAATATTTCACCATGACCATAAGGCAATATATCCTCCACCGCAGAATAATATTTTGATTAAAAAAAGGTCCAAAATAATATAAAACCATGGTTAAAAAGAGAGGAAATAATAAATGGCTACAAACAAGAATTAAATATCAAATATGTGGGTTTTATGTTTGTTCTCTTTATTGATAAAACACGAGTGATTTGTATTGGATAGTTTTTTTTTTTAATTGTTGTTAATAATTACAATTTTAATAATTACAATATTCTTGGAGAGAGCTTCTTATTATGTTATTCAAAACTCATTCAAACTCAAATTCATTAAAAAAAATGCCTAGAGTTGTGTTCGACTAAGTATCTCAAGACAGAAAAAATATATAAAAATATATTTATTTAAAAAGATAAATATAAAAATATATATTTATAAGAGAGTTTTGAAGTGAACTTGTGATTGCTAATTTAATCTAAATATTACAACACTTTTGGCATAAAAGGGCCAAAATAAGAATAAAATATATGCCTCCTGGACCTCATTCCAAGTGCCTCTTTGCGTAGTTATAAAGTCGTCCTCATTTTTGTTGATAAAGAAACAATATAATTAAGAGAATGTCATGTGAAGCATTTAGGTAGAAACTGTGTATTATACCTGATCCTGTCAGCTGATTGCCTGACAGATCCAAAGACTTGAGGGATGAAAATCCAGTTAGAGATGGAAAAATGCTATCGTTGTATTGATTATAACTTAGATGAAGGTTCTCCAGCTTTTTCAACCTTGATGACAAGACTTTGAGACCTGCATGATGTTCCTCAAGAGCATATTGGAAGGAAATAATTAAATGCGTAGAAATAAATGATATGAGAAGGAGAAAAGAAAAGGTTTCGAAGCTAAATAATTAAAAGGTTACCATAGAAGCTACCTGATCCAGCTGTCAACTTATTATGTGACAGATCCAAAGACTTGAGAGTGGAAAGGTTACCATTGAAACATGACAAAATGCTTTTATCATTATTAAATCGGTTATAATATAGGTAAAGTTCCCTCAGTTTTGATGATAGGACTTCGAAGCCTAGAAAGAGAATCATCAAAGGAAGATAATTGACATTAAACACCAACCAACCTTCATTTATTTTATGATTATAATTAAGTGCAGAAACATTGAACTAACCTTCATTCTCCATGCAACCAACCAATCCATTCCATCCCAAATCAAGACTTTGCAATTCTTTAAAAGGCTGAAACAAAGATGCGTTGAGAACCCAATCGCCCAAGCGGAAAACCCTTGCACCTAAAAGAGATAGTTGGATCACTCGCCTTGTAGTGTTATCACACTCGATCCTACGCCACTCACAACAATTACTACTGTCCACCCAATCTCTCAAGTAAAAGCCATCTGGGTGGATCAAAGCTTTGATCTCCAAGAGACCAATCCTCTCTTCCTCCAAACATCCATAACAACGACCATGCCATTCGCCAAACAAAGTCAATAATGCTAGCAACATCCAAGCCCCAATTCTTTTCGTCATCATCTTAGATAATATTCTATGAACTACTACGTGGAATATTGTTGTTGGTCATGTGCCTTTGGGCAACCATAGAGGTCCTATTTATACTACACTTTGGCCATTTAATTTCCTTGACTTTATCTGCTTATCTTGTGTGCAGGTTCCATGTTTGGAGTTTTGAATATTTTTTTTTTTGGAATATTTTTGGATTTAAATATTATTTTATTTTATTGTTTAGCACTTAAAGGCCCTCAGGCTTATAGAAGGAAATTGCCTTCTTCCCAGTTATTGTTTAGCACTTTAGGGTGTCATGTTTTGAGATTTGAATATATTTTTTTTTTTGGAATATTCTAGGATTTGAATATTATTTAGGGTTACTAATTATCCAATTTATAAAAAAATAAAAAATAATAACATTGTTGCAATACTACATGTGATTCCGTGTAAAATCTTTTTGACTTTAATAATTATAGTTCTCTCGTCATAATTTAGAATCATTTAGAAGTATTTGCATGGTGTCATCACTATCATATATATAATTAAATGCATAAATTATCAATAATAATAAACTCAGAATAATTATAAATCTTATCCCTATGGATTGTGTGGCTACAGTATTATATACAAAAACTTCAAATACATAATATATATATATATATATATATATATATATATATATATATATAGCTGTCAATGACCTGAAACATGCAAATTAAAATTCAAAGTGTGAGCATTGAATTTCTTGTCAGTTTACACCTTTCTGTGGTGTTTCCTCTTTCCATTGATTGAAGAGCGTCTAAGAGGAAAAACTGAAAAGGCAAAAGTTCTGTTGTACAGTGAAAAAGAGCATGAGAAATACACAGAAGCAGAGATGCATGAATCCTTCTCCACTCTCGTCCATCGGATCATTGTGGTTTCAAGACTGATGCCCAACCATCGGGCATAAGGGGACGGAGGACTTGACAAAGGGCTGACAGGTGGGTGAGATGTTATGTCAAGAAATGATTTTGGAAAATTTCTTCATATTTGTTGAATAACTAAGATAGGAGTCTTGATCAAGGCAAGAACATATGCTCTCCAAGACGATTGACCAGAAGGAGAGAAGGAAGGCTCTGTATCCTTAGCACGTCAAACACTCCTTTGCACATTAAAGAAATTGTCGTGTTATTTCTGCTTCTGCTTTTTTTTTTCTTTTTTTTTTTTATAATAGTGAGTATTATTAAAGAAAGGTGCTAGAGCCAAAATTAAAGGCTAGCTAGCATAAAAGAAAAACAGAGGACAGTATATACAAGACAGGGGGAGGAAGTAATTAAATAATATATATATTAAAAAAAACTTGAGTTAACCCATCAGATTTTCGACCCGAATCATGAGATCGGGATATGTTATGTTAACCAGGCAACATTTAATTACCATGCCATTTCACAATTAATTTTTTTTTATATGATTTAGTGTTATGTTAACCAGGCAACATTTAATTACCATGATATAAAATATAAAAATAGTGGGAACATAAAAAACATGTTTTTTTATATATTTTTTTATTTTAAAAGTACAAATTTTACTTAAAAACTATTGTAAAAAGATATTTATTTTAAATTTATCTATATTTTTATAGTTCAAAAATTAAAAATAAAACAAAATTAATCACTAACTTTATAACAAAACTAGCAAAGATAATTTATTAATCACTAACGTTTCTGGTTATAAATATATTTATAGTTGTCTTTTTCTCTTTTGTATTTCTAATTATTAACGAATTGAATATATAATAAATACCGAGTGAAAGAATAAATTTAGTTGTATAATGTGCTAAAGTTTAAATAGGCAACTTAAATTGCCCTAATACTCGGATCAAGATTTGAGTCATAGATTGGATAAGTTAGCTTATGTTAACTAGAGTTAATCTAAAATTGTATCATTTAAATTTTTTTTTTTTTAAAATCAAAATTGCGCAGTTAAAAAAAGTAAAACTAGTTTTTGACTGAGTTGATTAGGTTATGGGTTGATTTATTTGGTCAATTAGGCTTAATTGGGTCAACTCTTACTTATTTTTTTCTAAACCTGAATTAGGTTAGGTTCCAGATTAAAATGTTAGGCTTGAATTAAATTTAATAATGCTGATTAAAACCACATTGATGAAAAAAATTAAATTGCATAAAAGTAATTAACTACAAACTTGTATTCCTTCTTGTAAAGTTGAACCCATGTCAGTTTTTTTGAAAGAAAACTATGAATCAAAGGTTAATGCTACTTTCATGACAATGATAGATGTAGAATACTTGCTATTTTCTTTATGGAAATAACATGTGGAAAATCATACCTTAATTTTGATGATGATGGCAAAATCAAATAATATCGTGGATAAAATGAATCACAAATAACATTATTTCTAAAATACTTCTTGTCATTGTCATGACAACAAGTCTTCTTCTTTTTCTTTCTAAAGAGTCTTTGTTTTTGTAACACAATTAACAAGATGGATAGGAATTTGCAGTGTGAGATGGGTCTGTGAGACTACTGTTATCTGCATTTTTTCCACGATATAGGCTAGTGAGATGGTCCATGAGACTATTAATTGCTATCAAGTGTTTTTTCAACAAGATGGGTCCATGAGACCATTGCCCCGTAAGCTTGGGAATGGATAATTAATATGCTTTAATTTCAATTTAGTTTACAAAAAAAAAAAAATGAAATGCTTAAGCATAAAAAATAAATCTCAAGTGTTAGAATGCAACCACCGATTAATTAATGGACATCGGACCTTATATTAATATATGACGCATCTTTCAATGGAAATTTAAATGCTTTATTAGAATATCATTTTTTTTGCATTTGTTTTTTGGTTATATGTAATTTTTCATCAATATTCCTGATGTAAATTGCTACGCATTTTCAATCTTGAAGGATTGAAAGATGAAAATCAGAAAAGAAAAAGAAAGACAAAGCAGTTCAAAAGAAAAAGGAAAAAGAACAATGGTGAAAGGAAGACAAGAGAATAAAAGTGGAGCCGTTTTTATTAACTATATAAATTTTATAATTATTAATATTAAATTCAAAATACATACATATTGTAAATATGTAAACATATCATGTGGTTTCAAAGAAATGACTTTTATAAACATAAATGACTTAACAATATTAATCAACTCTTAATATCTTTCATTTTATATATATTAAAAGTAAATATTAAAACATATTATATTAATTTGTGAAGGTATTTACTCGGATTTGAATTATATTTCTAATTTGTTTTATTAAAAATCAATTCTATATACTATAAGTAGCTTAAGAAAGTTGAATAGCATAAAAGTATCACTATAAATATTATTCTCCGAAAATATCTTTGTTCCTTAATAAAATTCCCTAAACTTTTGTGAGACTATTTCCATCATGCATTTATGAGTTCGCGAGACCATTTTCATCTGCACATTGGTCCCAACACCGTTGCCATCATGCATTTTTCCTCGAGGAGAGGCTATGAGACCTCTTCGAATCATCATCCATTTTTTTCACGAGATGGGTTCATGGAAAAACTTTGAAAAAATTGAATTGCATAAAAGTAATTAACGGTATTCCTTCTTATAAAGAAAGGCTAACACTAGGCAGCTCACTTTGAATGACTATGACAGGTATAGAAGACTTGCTACTTTCTTTATGGAAATAATGTGTGGAAAATCATGCTTTAATTTTGATGGTGATGGCAAAATCAAACAATATCGTTGATAAAATGAACCAAAATTAAATTATTTCTAAAATACTTCTTGTCATTGTCATGACAACAAGTCTTCTTCTTTTTCTTTCTAAAGAGTCTATTTTTTGTAACACAATCAACAAGTAAGATGGATGAGAATTTACCGTGTGAGATGGGTTTGTGAGATTATATATTGCCATCTATATTTTTCCCATGACATAGGCCAATAGGATGGTCCATGAGACCATTGCTATATATCAAGCGTTTTTTCTATGAGATGGGTCCATGAGACCATTACCCCGTACGCTTGGGAATGGATAATATGATTTAATTTTTATTTACTTTACCAAAAAACAATTAAATGCTTAATAAATCTCAAGTGTTAGAATGCAACTACTGATTAATTAATGGACAATGTACCTTAGATTAATACATGACGCAACTTTCAATGGATTTATATTTGTGGAGGTATTTACTCGGATGCGAATTATATTTCTATTTTTTTTATTTTAAAAGAAATTCTATATACTACAACTAGCTTAAGAAAGTCAAAAAAAAAATTAAGTGAAAAAAATATATATACACAAATATAATCAAATAAATCAAGAACTATGTGTGTTAATAAGTGAAAAACAAAAAACCTTAAACGATAACTCAAAATAAAAACTAGCAAAATCAAGAAAAAGATATACATCAAGATATTTAATTTCACAAGACGTGATATTTATGCAGTTGTGTTTTCCAAATTATCTAATTAAAATAATTTTTTATTCGATCAAACAATAATAAAAACAGACACACACATTATAAATTGATTGAATAAAATATAAAAGAGAAAAAATAATATGCAAGGCTGTACATATTTAAAATATTATTTGAAAATAATTTTTTTTTTATTTTCAAAAATTAAAATTCATCTATACAAAAGATTTTAAAAAAATTATAGAATAATCAGAAAAAACCTTCTAAAAAATTAAATACATAATTAAAAAATAATCATCATTTCAAATAGGCTTTCTAAATAACATAAAAGAGAGAAGGGATATTAATATAAATATAACTAAGATTAAGATTATTTTTAAAAAAATAGAAACAAAAAAAAAAAATTTCTCAACCAAAAAAAAGCGAATATTGTTGTCCACAGTAAAACTTCTGGGTGAATCCAAACCATAAAATCAACCGGATTTAATATTTTTCTCCTTAAATCTATAGCAAACCTAAAAAAAAAAATATCATCCACATTAAAATATGAGGGGGTGAATAGTGCAATTTCACAATGTTCACCTCGCATATTTTTTGTTTTTTTTTAATTTATAGCGAAACGTAAAAAATAAACTTGTGTACTCAATATCTTTTTAAGGTGAATTAAAAAGTTTCAACTCAACTCCGTATCTTCTCTAGATATGTTTGTGACCGTGTCTTGATTTTCTCAAAACCATTAAGATGGTTCAATATCAAATAAATAGAGACAAATTTATTTTCTGTTATTCTCCTGTAGTATATATCTTCGTTTCTTGGTAGAATTTTCTTGGAAATGATGAGCAACCACTCCCTTTTCATTTTGCTGGCCTCCCAGATAAAAACAATTAACTCTGACATCATTATTTTATAACAAAACTAGCAAAAGATATTTTATTAATCACTAAGTTTTCTGGTTATAAATACATTTGTAATTGTTTTTCTCTTTTGTATTTCTATCCATTAACGAATTGAATATATAATAAATACCGAGTGAAAAAATAAATTTAGAATCATCAAGCAGTGAATCACACGGGAAGATTGAAAGAATAATTAAAGTGATTTTACTAACATTGTAAAAACAATACCGAGTCAAAGTCTTTTGTGGAGAAACATGAATAAATGTTTATTTATCGAAATAATTACAAGTAAGGTTTACTTAAGGTATATATGGGATGATAAAAAAATAACAATAAAATCAATTCATAAAAAAAAATCATAGATTTAGTTTTCCTAAATTTTAAATGTTGTGTGAATGCATTCCGCAAGAAAAAAATAGTGCAAAATTAGCCTTTCAAGAAATAGAGAATCTTCCTCTTTGAAGGAATTAATTAGTGGGTTTGAAAAATGTCGTCTTCTGCTCTAATATTTTCTTCACTTTGTCTATAGTTTTACCTTACACTAATATTGTCAGAAAATGATACATACTTCTTGTGTTATCCTTCAAGATTTCAATTGAAAATTAAGGAGGGTCGTAAAAAATTTAATTTTTATAAACATACCCTTAACTAAAATTTTATGATGTCCATTAATCCTTTTAAATTAAAGTCAAGTTATTAATTATATCATCTAAATTTCTAGAAAAACTAATTCTCTCAAATTTCATCGTTTTTTTTACTAACTAAAATTTCAAAATGAAATTGAGAAATCTGAATTAGGAGCAAACTGAGAATCTACCAAAATCTGACCAAGTCGTTTCTCTAGTGGTTTCAATTAAAAAAGCTGAGAGACAGGCAATTTCCCACAAACCCTCTTGGACCCCATAAATGAAATAATGATACATGACGGGGAACATAGAAAAATGAGCCTATAATCGATTGATCAATACCGGCGAAAGAAATCAAATGGAGTATAAGGTGAAGAGTAATAAGCCATCGACAGCACTTTGGAGGCTATAATCGAATCAGCTGCTTCTATGCAATGGGTCCCATCCCAACTTGCATAGCAGTATCTTTCATTGCAGACCTGATATGACAAATGTTATGATGTTCGTTCTGTAACTATCAAAACTCACTTAATTCTGTTGTTTCCATCTCTTTTTTACTTAACATGAAATGTTTAAGAACGTGATGATAATTATTTTTAAAATAAGATATAATTTACGGAGCAATATGTGTGCGCTTCATGCATGCTTTTGAAAATCAAGTTATTTACACCCAAAACTTTATTGTATAGCTGTCAATGACCTGAAACATGCAAATTAAAATTCAAAGTGTGAGCATTGAATTTCTTGTCAGTTTACACCTTTCTGTGGTGTTTCCTCTTTCCATTGATTAAAGAGCGTCCGTGAGGAAACACTGAGAAGGCAAAATTTATGTTGTACAGTGAAAAAGAGCATGAGAAACACACAAAAACAGAGATGCATGAATCCTTCTCCACTAGCGGCTCTCGTCCATCGGATCATTGTGGTTTCAAGACTGATGCCCAATCATTGCCCTCTTTGTTCCATTCCTCAGACCTTTGGAAACTGTATATGAGATGTTACAGAGTGACGGAGGACATGACAAAGGGCTGAGGGGTGGGTGAGATGTAATGTCAAGAAATGATTTTGGGAAATTTCTTCATATTTGTTGAATAACTAAGATAGGAGTCTTGAACAAGGCAAGAACATAGGCTCTCCAAGACGATTGACCAGAAGGAGAGAAAGAAGGTTCTGTATCCTTAGCACGTCAAACACTCCTTTGCACATTAGAGAAATTGTCGAGTTATTTCTGTTTCTGCTTCTTCTTCTTTTATAATAGTCGAGTATTAGTATAGAAAGGTGCTAGAGCCAAAATTAGAGGCTAGCTAGCATAAAAGAAAAACAGAGGACAGTATATACAAGACAGGGGAGGAACTAATAACATAATATATCGGATCGTATATTTTTAGTTCATGCTATGCTATAAATCGGATCGTATATTTTTTCAATATAAAAGGTAATATGTAGATTCTTTTAATGCCTTTTCTATTAAAAAAAACTTAAACCGTGCGAAAGTTAACCGGTCTATAATTAATTAATTAATTGAGAATTTTGAGCTCCTTAGAAACGTTGTTTATGGTAGAAACGTTGTTTATGGACCTTCGTTTTCCGGAGAAAACTCCCTTGAAACCCTTGAGCACTACCTTCTTTAAAATATCTGTCTTTTCCATAACTGAGGGGCTCTCTATGTTTTATGTTTTTAAGATGAATTAACAAGTTACAACTCAACTTTGTATCTTTTCTAGATATGCCTGTGACTGTGCCTCGTTGTTCTCACAATTACATGAGGATGTTTGTGAATATAATAGCGGTTGTTTTTTAAAATTATTTTTTATTTTAAAATATATTAAAATATATATTTTTTTATTTTTTAAAAATTATTTTTGATATCAGCACAACAAAATCATTTAAAAACATAAAAAATATATTAATTTTTTTAAAAAAATTCAATATTTAAAAAACATCCCAGTTGGATAACAAATAAATTAAGACATTTTATTTTTTGTTATTCTCCAAAAATATCTTCGTTCCTTGATAGAATTTTCTTGGAAATGATAAGCTACCACTTTCTTTTGACTTTCGTAAGATTTTTTTCATGACTTTTAAATTATACTTCTCTCGTAATAATTAGGTTTTATGTTTTGAGATTTGAATATTATTTTATTTATTTTTGGAATATTCTAGGATTTTAATATTATTTTAATTTATTGTTTAGCACTTAGTCTATTTGCACTTATTCTAGGAATATTCTAGGTTTTATGTTTTCAAAGAGACTCCCCTGTTTTACAACTAATTCACTTATATTTCTTGGAACATGGCCATAAACGAAGGGTTCTTCCGGTTCAAGAAAATTAACCATGATGCTCGTAGCTATAATTTTTAGCCAGAAGGGTGGCCAAATAAACTCCTATACACTGTATCTCTGGAAGAAGTAAAAATAGATGTCTGTATATTACATGACCGACACTTGCTTATGTCATTATTTGTTTTTACCTTTTGCTAATGATTCCTCACATTGCTGATATTGGTGTGGTTTGTGAGTTCAGGGTTCTCGCTCGCTGCTACTAACTTCTCTATACTTTGCCTGGTCATTAAAAATGAAACTTAATGATTTAATTACAAGAGCAGAATAGAGACATTAAAGACGCATCTTCAGTTTTGTTTCATAAATCAGTTTATAAAACTTTCTTACAAAAATTATATACCTTACATTCACAAATCTCGCATGTAAGCAAATTTATGTTTGTGTGAAAATGACATTTTTTTTTATATATAAACATAAATATGAATCTCAAGCTCTTTTATAATATTAAGAGGTAGTATATTAATAGTTGAACCATTATCCACCAATATATAATTCATCATCTCTTTATCGATATAGCTTTTAATAAAAAAAAAGTTGTTTATAAAGTTTTGATCCAAGTAACAAGTCTTCATTATTAAAGGATATCTTTATGGTGTATACACCTTGAGACAAGTTGAAAGAGCTAGTCATGACAGACTAGGAGTTTTCTTTTAAATCACATCAAATTGCAAAGTAACTTATCTCAGATAAGATGTGCTAGGGGTGCTAATACCTTTCCTAGCTATAACTAGTCTCTTACTCGTGAATCTCTTACAAAGACCAATACATTCGGGTTTCCTAGTAACCCTGAATCAAATACTAGATGGTGACTTCAACAATCAAACGAACAAGCAAAAATCACCATGGACGCCGCGCGGGGACGAGCGACAAAGTTAATGAATATTCTTGGTTGAAGAGAAGTAGCATATTGGAGGAACAACTCATGACACTAATTTACAGTCACCATATTTAGAACTTCTACTCTAAATTTATTATATTCTATTGTATCAATTGGTTAGAATAGATTGTATAGATTGTATATTAATCTAAAGTAAATTCTTATTTTAACAACTTTAAAGGTGCACCTCCATCTAGTGTATTTAAAAAGATTTAACAAATTACTTCTTGTCTCTAATAATGAAAATAATATATTTTTAACATGAGTTACGCTACAAGTCAGATTATATATTATTTCAATGTAAAAAAAAATTATGTAGGTATTGTTAATATTTTTCTATTAGAAAAAAAAACTTAAACCGTGTGAAAGTTAACCCAATCTATAATTAATTAATTAATTGAGAATTTTAGCTCCTTAAGAAAAGTTGTTTATGGACTTTTGTTTTCCTGAGAAAACTCCCTTAAAACCCTTGAGCACCACCTTCTCGAAAATATCTATCTTTGCCATAACGCAGGGGCTATGTATCTTTTTAAGATGAATTAACAAGTTTCAACTCATCTCTGTATCTTCTCTAGATACAGAGAATTCCTATTTAACAATCTGTCCATCAAGTTTTTGATCCCCGATTAAGACCATCTTAATAAATTACGTTTTACTCTGTAATTTTAATGTATAGCTGTCAATGACCTGAAACACGCAAATTAAAATTCAAAGTGTGAGCATTGAATTTCTTGTCAGTTTACACCTTTCTGTGGTGTTTCCTCTTTCCATTGATTGAAGAGCGTCTAAGAGGAAAGTTCTGTTGTACAGTGAAAAAGAGCATGAGAAATACACAAAAACAGAGATGCATGAATCCTTCTCCACTAGCGGCTCTCGTCCATCGGATCATTATGGTTTCAAGACTGATGCCCAATCATCGCCCTCTTTGTTCGATTCCTCAGACTGATGTCATAGAATAATTTACCGAGAGTGGCGGAGGACTTGAGAAAGAGCTGAGGGGTTACGTCAAGAAATAATTTGGGAAAATTTCTTCATATTTGTTGAATAGCTAAGATAGGAGTCTTGATCAAGGCAAGAACATAGGCTCTCCAAGACGGTGGACTTGACAAAGGGCTGAGGGGTGGGTGAGATGTTATGTCAAGAAATGATTTTAGAAAATTTCTTCATATTTGTTGAATAACTAAGATAAGATAGGAGTCTTGATCAAGGCAAGAACATAGACTAGCTCTCCAAGACGATTGACCAGAAGGAGAGAAGGAAGGCTCTATATCCTTAGCACATTAGAGAAATTGTCGAGTTATTTCTACTTCTGCTTTTCTTTTTATTTTTTATAATAGTCGAGTATTATTATAGAAAGGTGCTAGAGCCAAAATTAGAGGTTAGCTAGCATAAAAGAAAAACAGAAGACAATATATACAAGACAGGGGGAGGAAGTAATAACATAATATATCGGATCGTATATTTTTAGTTCATGCTATGCTATAAATCGGATCGTATATTTTGAGCACCACCTTCTTTAAAATATCTGTCTTTTCCATAACTGAGAGGCTCAGTATGTTTTTAAGGTGAATTAATAAGTTACAACTCAACTTTGTATCTTTTCTAGATATGTCTGTGAATGTGCCTTGTTGTTCTCGAAATTATTAGAGGGTATTTGTGAGTATAATAGTTATTGCTTTTCAAATTATTTTTCATTTTAAAACACATTAAAAATTATATTTTTTTTATTTTTTAAAAAATATTTTTAACACCAACACATCAAAGATATGAAAACAAAAAAAAATATTAATTTAAAATAAAAAAAATTAAATATTAAAAAAAAACACTTCCCAATATGGTTGGATACCAAATAAATTGAGACAAATTTTATTTTCTGTTATTCTCCGAAAGTATCTTCGTTCCTTGATAGAATTCTCTTAGGAATGATGAGCTACCACTCCCGTTTGACTTTGCTGGCCTCCCAAATAAATAAAGAATTCCTCTTGATAGAATTTAGTTGTATAATGTACTAAAGATTAAATAGGTGACTTTAGAATCACCAAGCAGTGAATCACACGGGAAGATTGAAAGAATAATTAAATTGATTTTACTAACATTGTAAAAAAAATTGAATTGCATATATAAAAGTAATTAACCGAAAAGTTGACCCCAAGTCAAAGTCTTCTGTGGAAAAACATGAATAAAAGGTTGACGCTGGCCAGCTCACTTTCCATGAAGATGATGGATACAGAGTCCTCCCTTCTATCTTTATGGGAATCACGTCTAGAAAATCATCCTTTAATTTTAAATGGTATAACTTATTGCCATCTGCGTTTTTTCTAAGAAATGGGTCCGTTCCACCATTTCCCCTCAAGCTTGACAAGGGATGATATATATATATATATATATATATATATTATATATATATATATATATATATATATATATATATATATATATATATGCTTTAATTCCAACTTGTATAAAAAATAAATCTTAATGTAGTGTGTTGGAATGCAACCACCGATTGATTAATTTTAATGGCCGGTCATTTAAACTTGGGTGTTTTTTTCGTATTAATATATTCCTCAATTATCATAAAAAAAAATTAAGAAAAAACTTATAAAGATTAAAAACAATTCATAGTGTCAGAGAGAAGTATTGACACCATTTAAGTTAATAGTTCCAACCCACACTACGGAATCCACTTATTTGGCAACCGGAAATGACTCTCCAGTTAAAGCTTTCTCATCCACTACACAGTTACCACCAACAACAACTCCATCAATGGTATAACTTCACCGGCCTTAACTGCAATAACAGTGTTTAACTTCACCTCATCAGCATCTACTTCTTCCCTAGTGTCGCATGAGGACATGCAACGTCGGGAGGTTTATTGGAACTCGCCACTTAGCTAGTTGTTTGGTTTAAAGTCGTTAAAAAAACTCAGGTGTACTTGTCTTATCAGAGATTCGAGTGTAAGGGACTAGTTATAGCTATAAAAGGTATTAGTACCCCAACGCACCCTACATAAGGTAAGCTGCTTTGAGGTTGATGTTGTTTAGAGGTTTTGACAGTTGTCCACATAAATCTTCATAGGCTTCTTTTATGGCTTACACAATTCTTTTAATAATCCTCTTAACCATATGGAATGACAAACACATGATGTATTAGTTACATATTCAGCTTCACATGTTAACAAAATGACTATAGATTACTTCTTTGAACTCCATGTGAATGATGTATCTCCAATATAGAAAACAAAACATATAGTACTCTTTTTATTATCCATATCTCCAACTCAATCACTATCACTATAATTAACCCAAAAGATCAAAGCTATTAGAATATACATAAAATAAACCAAAATCAACAATACCTTTAATATATTAAAGAATTCGCTTCAAAGCTTTAAACTAAGTCATAGTTGGTGTCTCCTTGAACCTAGCCACTCACAAGTCCTACTCTAAAAAGAATATTCATACGAGTGCATGTCAAATATCTCAAATACCCAACCAAGCTTTTGAATGTTATAGAGTTAATCTTCTTCCTTTCATCATTGTTTGGCATCTTTACTCCACTCTTAATTGTAGTATTTATTTTTATATAATTTTTCATTTTGAACTTCCTAAGAATCTCCTTTGTAAACTTATTTTGATTTATAAAGATTACATCCTCTTTTTGTGTGATCTCAATCCCTTAAGTAGTATTTGTTAAAAGAAAGAAAGATGGCATTGCTTACCGAATTCATGTCATTGTTTAGGCTGGAGTTATAGGGGTGGGCATAGTTTCGATGTGGTAAGGCTAGGCCGTTGTGTTGTGTTAACTGGTTAAGAAGGAATATTATACTATATTACTGATTTATTTATTTATTTTAATTAAATATAAAATCATTTTTAATCTCTTGGTAAGAATAGATCTATGTACTTAATCTCAAAACTTGAAAACTAATCTGAAGGTATTAAGTGCATAAAAATAAAAATAAAACTAATATGTTGGTAATATTATTCTAAAATAAACAATGATAAGCAAAACACTACAAGATGTCACAGTTTTACCGATGGATATTATGCATCGGTCACTACAAGATCTAACAGTTTTACCGACGGAATTTTTCCGTCAGCATAAGACACATATTCCATTGGTAATTAATTTACCGACGAAATCACCTATGGATAATTTCCGTCAGAGAATCTTTCGTCGGTAATTTTTTGTCCGTCGGTAATTTCATCGGTAAATTAATTACCGATGGATTTACTGGCAGTACAGACGCGTCGGTAAATTTTTTTTATTACCGACGGAATTTTCCGTCGGTAATTATTTAAAAACATTTTAAAAAAAATTCATTTTATAAAATTATAAAAATAATTAAATTAACATAAATCAACATTGTATAATATATACTCAAAATTCTTGGAAAAAAGAATAAGAAAATCAACTCAAACAAATTTGCAACAAATAAATAAAACAAAAAAATTAATTCAACTAAAAAAATTCATATGAAAAAAATGAAGTTGCAATTGCTAAAAATTTAAAAATCCTATAAATAAATCAACTAAAAATTGATCTCATATGAAAAAAAAAATCTCACAACAACATTTATACAATTATTAAGAACAAAATCAATTAAAATTAAATAAAAAACAAATATAGTGAAAAATCATGAAAAAATAAGAAAAAAGAAAGATCTTACCTTAATATACTTGCAAGTGAAGCTAAGGAAAAAAACATTCGTGAAGCATATTAATTAAAAAAAAACTAAGAGGATAAAAAGAAGAAAGAAGAAGAAGACATACCCGAGCATGGAGGAAAAGAGAAGGAGATGAGGAGAGAAAAGAAGAGAAAGAAATAAATATTGATGTTTTTTACATATAGTGAAGAAGAAGAAGAAGAAGAAGAAGTAGAAGTAGTAGAAGAAGAAAAAGAAATAATGAGTCTGTCTCTTGTGAAATAAGCGGATTGAGGTATTTTATTGGGGCGCGTTACCGACGGACAATTGAATATTAATATTTTTTAATTATTCTGTTGGTAATTCCGTCGGTGATATTTAATTTAAATTTTTAATTTCGTAAAAAATTTTCAGAAACCGCAAAAAATTACCGATGATTTTTCAATCCGTCGGTGATTCCGTCTGTAATATTTAAATGAAATTTTTAAATCAATTGAATTTTTTCAGAAAACTGCCAAAACACGCCGACGAATTTTCAATCCATCGGTGATTTTGTCCGTAAAGTAAAACAATTAACAGTGCAATTGGAAGATAAACAGTTTTGGAGCTCTCTGTAAAATACCGACGGAATGTTTCCGTCGGTAATTCCGTTGGTAAAAAACTGACACGTCATCTTTTTTTTTTTGCTTTGTTTTAATTTTTTTTTCCCACGGTAATTCCTTCGGTATATACCGAGGGAATCTTTCCGTCGGTAAAATCCCTCGGAAAGATTTCCGTTGGTAAAATCCCTTGGAAATTTACCGACGGAAATATTCCCTCGGTATTTCCGTTTGTATTTATTGATTTTCTGGTAGTGGGTGTAAGAGTCACACTTCACCGGTAAATTTTTTATAGACTACCGCACCGACGAAAAGAGTCCATCGGCATCCCTTTTGTCGGTAATACAACATTCCATCGCTAAATATGTCGATAAAAAAAAATATTGTCGATGGTTTTACAAACAGAAAATGCGCACAAAAAAAAATCCCACTGGAAATATACTAACGAATTTTATTCCATCGATGATAGTAGCATATCCAGTAAATATATTTCATTTCTCGGTAAAATGCCAACAGACTATATCCATTGATGGTGAGTGTGCATTTCCCAATGGACTGTATCTATCTATAAATTCATCGGTGAGTGTGTGTCATTTCCCTCTCTATGAAATGCCGACGGACATATTCCGTCTATAAATCCGTCGGTTTGTATTTTTAAAATTATTTTTTTAATTATTTAGAATCCATAATATAAAATTATATAAATTAATAGTAAAACAAACCACAAATAAAATTTTATTAAACATAAAAAATATATATATAAAATGAAGTTAAATAATATTCATTACAAAGTGAATGTGTTTCCAAAAGATATTAAATTAGCATAATGACGGAGCTGGAGGAGGAGGTTTGTTGTTCCCGAAACCATATGGCCAAAAAGGGGGCGCACATGTATCACCACTCTATGATGTCAAATTCATGACCATTTAGCAAAGTTGTTCATAATTCACCGAGAGTTGCTCATATTTCTCGGTGAGATGAGCCATGTGAGCCGTGTTTTGTTCATAATTCACTGATAGTTGCTCGTATTTTTCGATGAGATGAGTCGTGTGTTGCTACAAGGCCACAAACTCCTTAGATTGGGTGCTCAATATTGATTCGGAGCTCCCAATGGTTGAGACACTACGGGTCACCAACAAGTTCTCGGCCATAGTGTTGGAGAGCCCGTACACCTGATTTTTACCGAGTTATCAAACGATCCTACCTCCATCCACAAATCCGGATCAAAATCAGGATGGGTCGAAGAATCATGACCGACTGAGCTGGCTGGGTCGAGCTCAGCCCATGTGGGCTGCGCTGGGCCCAGCCCAAAAATCATAAATAATAAAAAATAAAAAATGGAAAAAATAAAAAAAAATAGAAAAATATGTGTATGCATGAACAAAAATAATATGAATTTACTGGTTTATTCACCAACGTCAGAGTCGAGAATAAAATATGGTTTAAATTTATATTATTTTTATTCGTTATATTTTATTTTATTTAACAAGAAAAAATAAAAAAATATATATATGTGCATGTATGAAAAATAAAATTTATTTTATTGGATTATTCACTGACGCTAGAGTCAGGAATAAAAAACACTGATTTAATTATTATTTTTATTTAACTACATAAGAAATAAAAAATATGTGAATGCGTAATAAAATAAATTTAGTTTATTTTTTTATTTACTAACGTTAGAGTTAGGAATAAAAAAAATATTGATCTAAATTTATTTTATAACTACGTAATATTTACCAACGCAAGAGTTGAATATTCATTGGCGCCAGAGTCACGAATATTTCGAATAAACCATCAGAGCATAAACCAATAAAAAATTTAACAATTTAAGACAAAACCAGCAATGTAGTTTGCCTTAGGCAGAACATTTAAGGGGTGATAATATCTTCCCTTTTATGTAACCAGTCCCGAATCATAGAATCTCCGTTGACCAGTTAAGGTTCCTAGTGACCATAATACTAGGTGACGACTCCTCAAACCAGACATTTTCCTCTAAAAGAATAAGATGCTAGAAATATGTTCTTTTTCCATAATTCAAGAGAATTATTTTTAGGGCCGCCGCGATGTCAGGTGCGACATTCTTTATGGAAATAACGTGTGGAAAATCATGCCTTAATTTTGATGATGGTGACAAAATCCAACAGTATCGTTGATAAAATGAATCATAAATGATATTATTTCTAAAATACTTCTTGTCATTGTCATGACAACAAGTCTTCTTCTTTTTCTTTCTAAAGTACTTATCTGTCTAGTTTTTTGTAACACAATTAACAAGTAAGATGGATAGGAATTTGCAGTGTGAGATACACGATATAGGCTAGTGGGACGGTCTATAAAAACATTGCTATCAAGCGTTTTTTCTACGATAGGCAATCCTATTATCGCAAGAGTACACAAAACAAGTATTTTATAAGTACTTTGCCGTCATGCATTTTTCCTCTTCCAACCATCATGCATTTTTCCTCTTCCAACCATCATGAACTTTGGTTTAATTGGCAATGTTGTTATTGATTGGAAACTTTTTAATTAAAATAAATTTAATTATTTGATTGGAAAAGATCCTTAAATGTTATTAACACATGAAATCAATTTATTCTCTTAAGAAAAAAATATAAGTAATTTTTATTTATTTTAATGAAATATAAAATAGTTTTAAATCTTGTGGTATATTTCTTGTCTTTAAGAGCTATGAACTTTTATCTCAAAACTTGAAAACTAATATAAAGATATTAAGTTATCATTGAGTGTGTATATATCTGACAGATATATTTTAACTCAATTTAAAAAATTGAATAAATTAGAAGATATTTCATCTTGTTTAAAATCTTATCTCATTTCATGAATTTCACCTAAATTCTGGCTGGAATCTTTCGGTCTTATTCCAGGCATTCTATTATGGTCAATTAATTTTTTGTTATGCTTTTATTAAAAACAAAAAAATTAATTTCACTGTATCAATCATATTTTTTTAATCTGACTGTTAAATTAGATTGAATTTTTACAAGAAATCTCCTAACATATATTTAAGGCAATCAAAGTTTAGAAAGACTTTGCGAAATTGTCAATGATATTTTTATAATTTTATTCAAATTAATAATTTTGTTTTGAAAAGTCATTTTTTATATATTTTTTTAGATCATCTTTTTTTTTCAATTTCATAATTCAATAACAGGTTTATTGAAAATTAAGATTCATAATTTATTTTGATTTATTTTATTTGGGGTTATTATGATTTCATGACCCGAGTCATGGATTTTAAAGGTTAACCCATGTTGGCCCAAATCGATCTAATTTGTTATTATCTTAATGTTTTTTTTTAAAAAAAAATATCATCTTGAACTTTTTTAAGTAAAACTATATTTTTATTAGCCGTCCAGACTATCTTTGAGCTTATTGAATCGATCGAGTCATACCGATTCAACTCTTATTTTTTTACTTATATTTAAAATTTAAATTGCATAATTTCAAGTTAGTTTATCTTTAAATTTAAATAGAAATTATGTTTGTTAAATTAATATTTTGAATTATATATATATATATATATATATATATATATATATATATATATATATATATATATATATCATCATCATCATCATCATCATTCTAAAAAGAATTAACTATGTCATCATTATTCTAATAATAAAACTAATAAAGATATTTTATTGATTAAATTTCGTGATTATAAGTATTCAAATTGAAAAAAAAAGACATTGAAACAAGCTTTTAAATTAAAAAAAATATAAAAAAATATAATTTGTACTTGTCATTATCTCTTTTGCATTGCTAACACTTAACAAATTGAATATATAATTCTTGCGTGAATAACGTCAGAATAAATTTAGTTGCATGACATAATAATACTTTTTTATTTTTGTATTTTAAGAATATTTAAAAAAAAATTGTTTTACATAGATAAGTTTTGAATAATCAAGTAGTGAAGCACAAGAAAAGCAAAGAAAGTGAAAAATAATCAAAGTGGTGTGGGTCCACATCAATTTTTGTCCTTGTTTTTGGTATTAATCTCTTCATCCATTTACAGCTGGAGAAAAGAATATCATCTAATGCTTTTCTTATCTCTTCTTGCTTTTGAAAAGAAAAGGTATATGAACCTTTTGAGTACCACTCATTTTAGTACATAGACTTGGACATTTGACCATAGCTTCACCTCAAGTTAATTCTTTTTTAACTAAAAAAATTTATATATAGATTTCTTTAATATATTTTTTATTTAAAAAAATCTAAGTGAAAATTAAAAATTTATATATAAATATAGTCAAATAAATCGAGAATTATATGTGTTAATAAATGAAAAAAACCATAAACGATGACTCAAAATAAAGAGTAAAAAATTTGAGAGACAGGTGTAGATCAAAAAATTTAATTTCACAAGACATGACATTTACGCAAATATATTTTCTAAAAATTCAAATTAAAATAATTTTTTTATTCGATCAAATAATAATAAAAATGTATACACATTATAAATTTATTGAATAAAATAAAAGAAAAAAAAATATGCAGGGCTGCACATATTAGAAATATCATTTGAAAATAATTTTTTTTTATTTTCAAAATAAAAATTCATATATACAAAAGATTTTTATATATTAAATTCAAAATAGATAAACTTCAAAATAATATGCAAGGTTGTACATAACCCTTTAAAAGGAAAAGTGATAGGGAGAGATCAAAAGTGGAACATTTTTTATTAACTAAATAAACTTTATAACTATTAATATTAAATTCAAAATATATATTAAAAATAAATATTAAAACCTATTATATTAATTTGTGAATTTATCAATTGAGATGTGAATTAGATTTCTAAAATGTTATAAGAAATCTCTATATACTACAACTAGCTTAAGAAAGTCATGTTCATCGAAACCATAGAGTATAGAAAAAAAAATGAATTGCATAAAATTAAGTAATTAATTGGAACTTATATTCCTTCTTAAAACATGAATAAAAGGTTAATGCTAGGCTTATGATGATGATGGATATAAAAGACTCGCTATTTTCTTAATGAAAATTACGTGTGAAAAATTTAGGCCTTGAAAAAAATTAAAAATAAAATACTATTAATTGTGTTATTTGCATTCTGGCAACAAAACTAGTGTAGAGACTTGAAAGATAAAAAATCTTAATTAACAACAAGTATTCAAATTAAAATAAATAAATTAATTAATACAAGTTTTTAATTAGAAAAAACAAGATATAAACTATTGTGTAAGTGTCATTAACTCTTTGTATTTTCTAACTATTAAAGAATTGAATATATAATTAATACACGTGTGATAAACTATTGGCAGATATATCTATATGATCTGATATGATCCTTCTTCCCTTTTCTATCATGATTCTTATTCCTTTTATGAGTTGATTCCAACATTATTCTTAGGAGAAATATCAGGTATGTAACTAGAAATATTCTTGTAATCAATGCACTTTGTGTATATATATGTGATGGAATGTAATACAAAAGAACACAATATAATACAATCTTTCTCTGTTATTCTTTCCGAGTCTTCTTTTCTTTATGGTATCAGAGCTGGTTCATTCAACCAGTCTCATATAGTAATTGTTTAGATGGCTTCTCATGGATTGGAGAATATGAAAGGTTATATTGCTCCTTCGTCATTCAACCAACACCCGTATTCTAATTTGAATATTCCTGATATGAATTCAAATCAATGTCTGTGTTCTATTCAATTGAATGATTTCAATTATCTCCCTTGGTCAAGAGCTGTGTCGTTAGCGCTTGGTGGAAGATCAAGAATCGAATTTATTGACAAAAGTATTGCTGCTCTTGATGTCAACTCTCCCTAGTACAAATCATGGTTTGCTAATGATCAAATGGTTCAATCATGGTTGCTCAACATTATGGAACCACACATTGCTGAAATCTTCAGCTATTCTAAATCTGCTGCAGATTTATGGGATGCAGTAAAAAAAATGTATGGAAATTAGAATAATGATGCCCGTGTGTTTCAGCTCAAGAAAGATATTTCATGGTTGCACCAGGAAGGAAAATCATTTGTCCAATACCTTGGGAATATGAAAAACATGTGGAATGAATTGGCAATCTATCGACCTCACACCATAGATGCTGCAACCTTACTGAAACGAGCTGAAGAAGATAAAATCTTCCAACTTTTGGCTAATTTATCTCATGACTATGAAGATCTTCGTAGACGTATTCTCATGAACTCTGAATTACCATCCTTTGCAAATATGTGTGCAACTATTCAACGGGAGGAAACTAGAAGAAAGGTCATGAACTTGAGTAGCAAATCAGATTTCTCTGAAGCCCGAGCTTTTGTATCCTATCAGAAACGTTATGAAAAGAAAGGGTACAAAAGTAGAAGATCTGATTTGAAATGTAACCATTGCAACAATCTTGGACACTCAGTTGAACAATGTTGGGATCTTCATCCTGAACTAAAACCAAAGTTTTCAAGAGATAGCAAGGGAGGACATAAGCCTTTTCAACCATCAAGGTATAAAGCCAACTCAGCAAACTCTGTGACCAACCAGTCTGCAAATGGATTATCAACATTTACTTCTAGTCCAGTCGACCTCATCAACGAATTTGCATCCTATCTTCATGCAAAGCAAAGTGCAAAACATAGTGGAAGTGATCTAGAGGAGAACAACGATTCATCAGCACTGATTGGTCAGTTTGCAGGATTTCTAGCTACAAATAAAAATGTCTCAGCTCCAGATTTACCAGGTATTTTGAATGCCTTTTCTTCTGCTCTTATTGTAAGTAATGTGCATGATTTTTGGATCATAGATTCAGGTGCCACTAATCACATAACCAACAAATATAATCAATTGCTTGACTTTACCAATTTTTCTCCACCATGTCAAATATCTGTTGCCAATGGTAAATATGCACCAGTTTTTGGGGAAGGGAAGATTAAATTACTCTCTCAAACAATTGCATCTCCAGCTTTGTATGTTCCCTCCTTCTCGTTTAAACTACTCTCTGTTGGAAGAATTACAACATCACAAAATTGTCGTGTTGTTTTCTCTCCTTACAATGTTGTATTTCAGGATCTAGTCACCAGAAAGATGATTGGCGAAGGATTCTTCTTTCAAGGTCTCTATTACTTTTTTAAAGATTTTTGCATACCCAAGAGTTTCAAGTCACTGGTTGTTTAGCTTTAAAGCCACAATTATGGCATCAACTTTTGGCACATCCTTCAGAGCCTATTTTGGCAAAACTGTTTCCGAATTTGAACAGTAAATCAATAAACTGTGATGTTTTCCCTTTGTCAAAATCTACTCGTTTACCATTTCCTTCTTCCACATCTTATTCAGTTAAACCATTTGATTTAGTTCATTCTGATGTTTGGGGACCTGTCATTGAGTCTTTTGATGGTTATAAATACTTTGTTACATTTGTTGATGATTTCTCTCGATTTACTTGGCTATATTTGTTAAAAGCAAAAAGTGAAGTTGCCACTGCATTTCAAGATTTCCATCATTTGGTTCATACTCAAGTCTCATCCTAAATCAAAATTCTACGATCAGATAATGACTCTGAATATATGTCCAATATCATGACACAATACATGAGCATGCATGACATTATTCACCAAACTAGTTATGTTCATACATCACAACAAAACGGGATAGCAGAGCGAAAGAACCGAGACTTACTAGAGAAAACAAGATCACTGATGTTTCAAATGCATGTTCCCAAAATATTTTGGTCTCAAGGAGTACTTATAGCTGCCTACCTTATAAACAGATTGCCTAGTAAAAATCTAATGTTTAATTCTCCAGCTGAGTTATTGACAGGGAAGAAGCCATCTCTATCACATCTTAAAGTCTTTGGATGCTCTTGTTATGTGCACATTCCATCCTCTTAGCGTGACAAATTGGATCACAGAGCAGTCAAATATATGTTCTTGGGCTATTCTCAAACACATAAGGGATATAAGTGCTACAATCACGCTACTCATAAACTTGTTGTTACCAGGGATGTTTGGTTTGATGAACACACACCTTATTATTCCTCTTCCAGTGAGATCATCAATCAGGGGGAGTCTTCATCAGCCTTATTTCCATTGCCAACTCCAGTAGTTGAGGCCTATTGCCCAGAACAATCTCACTGTAATGCAGGAATGGACATCCATACTAATCCTATTTCGGCCACAACAGAGGGGGCTAATCTGCAAATTGAACATCAGGAGCACCTTCGTCCCTCCTCCAGGCGTAATCCTATTCGTAACCGTAAACCATCATCCAGGCTTCATGATTATGTGACGTATACAGTGAAGCATCCTGTCACCAATGCTATAGCTTATCATAGATTGTCTTCATCTTATGGAGCTTATCTTAGCACAATCACCAAAGCAATAGAACCATGCAGTTTTAATGAAGCCTGTCATCAACCCGTTTGGCAGAAGGCTATGCACGAAGAGCTTCAAGCTTTGGATGCCAATCACACTTGGAGTGTTGTATCACTTCCAAAGAATAAAAAGGTTGTTGGAAGTCGTTGGGTATACAAGATCAAATTCAAGACAGATGGTTCCATTGAAAGACATAAAGCCAGATTTTTTCGCTCAAGGCTTCACTCAAACATATGGCATAGACTACAAGGAAACTTTTGCACCAGTTACAAAAATGAACACCATTCGTACTCTGCTCTCAGTTGCTATAAATTATGGCTGGTTTTTATCTCAAATGGACGTCAAGAATGCCTTTTTACACGGCGACCTCCAAGAAGAAGTGTATATGAAGTTACCACCCGACCATCCTCAGAGTAATGATCCACAACTGGTCTGCAAATTGCATAAATCTATCTATGGCTTGAAACAATCTCCCCGTGCTTGGTATGCTAAGTTGAGCACTGTGCTTACTGACCTTGGGTTTACCAGAAGCAATGTTGACCACTCACTATTTGTTCGTATCAAGGCTAATGAAAGGTTGGTGGTTCTAATTTATGTTGATGGTCTTATTGTTACTGGTAATAATCATGCAGCTATTGCCAGTCTTAAGAGCATTCTTCATCAGTGATTTGCTATTAAGGACCTTGGTGTTCTTAAATATTTTCTTGGCATAGAGATGGCTACTTCTCATAAAGGATTGTTTTAGAATCAACGCAAATATGTGTTGGACTTGTTGCGTGAAGCTGACATACTTGACTACAAACCTGCAAAGACACCTCTGGATAGCAAACTTCAGCTGACTTTGGATGGGGACCTTTTTGATCAACCTCAGCTTTATCAGAAATTGGTGGGCAAGCTTATCTATCTTACCATCACCCGACCTGATCTGAGTCATTCGGTTAGTATTGTCAGTCAATTCATGCATTCACCTACTGCAGCTCATATAATGATCGTCAAACGAATTCTGCGATATCTCAAGAACACTATTGGACGTGGAATTCATAGGCAAAATCATGGTCACACACATATACTTGGTTACACTGACGCAGATTGGGCAGGAAATACTCTTGATCGCAAATCTACTACGGGGTATTGTATCTTTCTTGGAGGAAATCTAGTTTCATGGAAAAGTAAGAAACAATCAGTCATTGCCCATTCCAGCGCTGAAGTTGAATATCGCGCCATGGCTCCCACTACATCTGAACTTATATGGCTGAAAGCATTGTTAACTGATTTACTATTTCCAATCTACATATGTCCCTTTGCTGCGATAATCAAGTCGCAAAGCATATACTTCCAATCTACTATTTCATGAACGAACCAAACATATCTAAGTTGATTGTCATTATGTTAGGGAGTGACACGACCAAAAGATTGATGTCTTCTCCCAAGTGCAGGAGTGTCGAAGTAATAAATAACCCGGCAAGACCGGGGTCGAACAACAGAGAGGTTAATTGTACAAATTATAAATAACAATAATACAGCAACAACAACAACAACAACAATAATAATAATACTCAGTACGTGGCGTTGTTATACCTGAGAATGATCTAAAAGATCGGGTCACAGGTTTCCAGCCTATATAATGAGTTTATGAAAAGATAAAAGAGATATATTATATAATATAAATAGAATGTAAATAATAATATTAATAATAATAATAATAATAATAATAATAATAATAAATAATAATAATAATAGCAATAATAACAATAACAATAACAATAACAATAACAATAACAATAACAATAACAATAACAATAATATTAACAGTGATAATAATAATAACAATAAAAAGAGGAGGAAAAAATTAATGAGAACTTTGAGATGGAAGATTAATGTAAGGATTAAACAATGATAAAAATAAATGTCAAGGTTAGAAGATCCACCAATGGTATTTCAAACAAGTATAGTATAAACTCTTATTATTCAACCGGAAACCACACACAAATGAGGTTCCAATTGGCCGATTTGTCCTTAATAGCTCATTATAAATTATTAACAAGATCATATTAATTATCTCATTTACATAACACCAAACTTTTAAATATTATCTGGAATTCATGATGTTAATTGATGTTAACAACAAATCAAGTACCTTTCATAGCCCAAGTGTAGGTAATACCATACGGTTGGGCTATGAGAGTGCCAAGCATTTGTTGTACCAAGTATTATCCAACACAAATCTAGATTAACCATTTAACAAGCAAGGTATTAAGAATTAGTAAGATAAAAAGATAAGACATGTTAATATTAAACATTAAGGTTCATGTTGAGTTTATACCATACTTGTTCTTACACCATTAGTGTAACCTTTTCACCTTGACATAATAAACTTAGCCAAACATAATGAAGAAGAGAAACATAAATAAATAAAACAAGAACATAAATAAGATACAAGTTAACTAAGGAAAAGAAAGGAAATGAAAAGCATAAACAAGATATTAATGAAAGCAAAACTTAAGAATTACAAAAAAAATATAAAGAGAGAAATAAAGAGCATGAACTTGATCTGAACAACCAAGCCCCTAAATACATGGCAAATGCCTCCTTTTATAGGCCAAAATTCGGAATTATTGATTTGATGACTAATTGTTGAGTGGGTGGCCAACTTTTGACTTGGTGAAAATCCTTATCTTCTTGTCTTAATAAAACAAATATGCTAGCATCAGAACTGGGTCCAAATGTCCAAATGAAAGTTCTAGGAAATTCTCTTAGCTTTCCAGGACAAAAAAGATAAGGTCATTTGAACTTCTAGAACTCAAGATATAGGCTGAACACTGAACAGTGTCTGGGCTGCAGGACAGATTCGGACTTCTCCGTTGTTGCTATAATTTGGACTTGAAAACGGCCTTCTTAGATCTTGATGTCCAAATGAAAGTTTTAGGCCTATGTCTCACTGAATTTGTGTAAACATTTGAGGTCATTTGGACATCTAGAACTCGAGATATGACCCAATTACCGAACAGTGTTCCAGTTTGGACTGCACCAACATCTCTTTTCCAAGTTTCACCCTCTCTTTATCTTCACAAATTTCAGTAGTTGAATTCATCAATCAATACTTTTATTTATGTGATAGACCTTCATTTAAGATGAACATTTATCATATATTAGGGTATTTTATAGTATTAGACTTGTTATTATAAAATATGCTTTAGATAAGGAGTTATTAATACTTTAAGTGCAAAATGATGATATAAAACCTTGATAAATATGCACTTTTAAGTACTAATCACACACCCCAACCAGCTTATTACTAGTCCCTAGTAATTAAAGCGTTAAACTAGAAAAACAATTTGCAAGTTCCACAAAGCAAGGCATTCATCATTCAACTTACTTTAATCTATCCAGATAAACAAAACTCTAATTAAATTCATATATCTGCTCAATACCTCTTAAACAAGATATTACTAAACCTTTCTTTTGTGCTCAAAATATCAACATATAGTTATGGGGCTTTACTCGAAAGAAAAAAAAAAATTTTGCTCTAATGTTTAAGGTTAACTTCCTTGGGTTAGGATTATTATTATTATTATTATTTTCTTTTTCTTTTATTTATTTATTTATTTATATACACATACAACTTGAAACACAATGCATCTTTAACCCATGTAACGAGTTTTAGGCTAATGACTCCCAGACCAGTTGGTCTTAGGGCATTAGGTGTTGAGACACCCCTACGAGCTTAGCAACTCGGGTTGCAGATACTAATACGTAGATAGTGCAATGTTTGATTCCCTTAAGCTTTTCTCCTCAACCCATGTAACAAGCGTTGGGCCAATAGCTCCCAAGTCAATTGACTTTAGGGTATTAAGTGTTAAAACACCTCTCCGGGCTTAATTGCTTAGGTTAGGGAGGCTACGAAACCAAACTTATCTACCTTTTTTATTATCATTATTATTATTTTTTTATTTTTTTATTTTTTTTTGTTTTTGCAAATTATGTACTATCCATTTCCCTTGGTTGTTACCTTTAACAAAAGAACATAAATAATGTAATGATCCGATGTGCAACCCACAATCATATGTTAAAGTGTGTGTGTGAAAATGAAGATTTAAAAATACTTGTTAAATGAGCATATGAGCAGAATCAAGTGCTATCAAGATGAGAGTTTGTAAACTTGAATATTTCAACAAGTATTCTGATAGACCTTGTTAAGAATGTTTACTAAGATGCGTCTCAAGAGTCACTTTAACAAAAGAACTCCTTTTACTCTGCCATCCTAGTAACAACAGTTTTGCAAATAGTTTATGAAATAGAAAACACACAATTTTTTTTTTTAATATCAACCACTACCCTTTCCCCCCCAACCAAAATGAGACATTGTCCTCAATGTCTTAAGGTAGAAAAATAGAGTATAGAAGACATCACCTGAAATAACGAACACTGACAAACCTGAAACACACTTAAACAAATATAAGAAACTACAAAACACAATAATAAAACCAAAAGACACAAAGTTTTTACAAACGAAGGCTCAAATCCAATCTAAGCTTTTTACGGCTTTCCTTAGTTGACCAATTTAGGCGACTCATGGAGGGATTAATTACATGGATGAAAGATTGTAGTTAGTCAACCAATTATTCAGCAGTAGCAGCAGATATTATGATTTGTGATGCTGAAGATGTTAGAAATTCCTGTTCCACAGCATGATCAAGAAAAGACAACAACTTATCATAAAAACCATTAACATTTAACAAACCTATGGGTTTATGGTGAATGTGCAGTTGGGCCCAAAAGGAAATATGAAAGATCTCTTCCAATGTGCCCAGACCACCTGACAAGGCAATGAAGGCATCAGCATTGTTAAACATTGCATTCAGTCGATCAGACATTGTGGGGACCTATAATTCCTCTCTAATTATTTTCCCAATGATATCCCCTTGTGCTAAAGCTTTGGGGACAACCCCCAAAACGTGACTACCTCCTAAAGATACAGCTATTGACACTCCCCCCATTAACCCAAGGTTGCCTCCTCTATACACTAAATGAATCTTTCGCTCAGCTAGTACCTGACCAAGATGATTTGTCGATTCTAAAAACTCTTTTTCTTTCCCAGGACTTGATCCACTGAAAACACAAATATTGTTTATGTGATTACTTGAGGAACCTGCTATTTCTACACACGTCTATATTTGATGAATGTATGGGTTGAGTAGAAATGAAGGGAAGGAAGAGAAGAATTTATAGATGAGAAATTGAAAATGCAATCATACCACCTATATGTAGGCCAGTTGTAGTTTCACACACACACACTATCTCTCTCTCTCTCTCTTTATTAATTATTTATATTGAAAAAGCATATGTATGTACATGTAGTTGTGATTATGGCTCACATCTTCCCTTGGTTTTACGTCCAAGAACGGCTTAAACGCCCTCTATGGGTCGGGGATAGGCTTCCCATCCAGTTTTCTTAAAAACTGGCAAACAGGGTCCTTTTTAGTCAGATTCCCAACTAAGTCGAGCATGTTCTTTATGGAATTGGGGCCATAAATCATAAATTGCACGATGCATATCTCCACTAGGGTGCGTCTCAAGAGTCAATAGAAGATTATCTAAAGACCCCTTACTCAGTCCATCCTTAATGAATTGTATTTTATCTTCACGGTTTACAGATACCATTTCTAAAGAACGACATGTCGCATTACAAGTCCATCTGGCACATTTGTGACAGACTTGCAGTCGTTTTGCACGACGTTTCTTTGCAAAAGTGCTTTTACCTGTTCCAGGCATGTGTGAAATGAAAGAATTGGAGGACTCACCTGATAACTGAACCTTTGCTTTAATTAGCCAACGAATATCTTCAGGAATTCCATGATTCATTAACAACCTCAATCTCGCACATCTAGCACGGTAAATTTTTGTAATCGCATTTTGAGGCAGAGCGGGAAAATACTTTTTCAATTTTTCAAGAGTGGTGTCCATTTTCAAATGAGAATTGGATAAGAGATTCAAAGAAAGAAGAAAGAGCAGAGAATTGCACAATTATATACACAGATATCAGTTATCATGGGAAACTGAAAGAACCGACTTAAGAGTCACGGAATACCGTTATCCACCATTTGACCGGGGTGAGAGAAACTAGCAAAACAAAAGATACACCAAAATAAAACAAAAAACAATGTAAGAAAAAGAATCATTCTTTATATGCAGGATCACTCAATTCAATAGAGTCATTTTCAACTGAAAAATTGTCAAAATAAACTTTCAACGGATGCCCATTTACCTTGAAAACATTTCCATTCTTTGGATTTCTATATCACAGGCCCCATATAGATACACATGTTTCACAATAAAAGGACCGCTCCATCTTGATTTTAGTTTTCCAGAAAATAAATGGAGTCGAGAATTATAAAGCAAGACTTTTTGACCAACATTGAATGTTTTTCTCAGTATTTTCTTGTCATGAAACTCTTTGAGTCTTTCTTTATTAATTCTTGAATTGTCATATGCATCATTTCTTATTTCCTCAAGCTCATTTATTTGCAATTTTCGCAGCTGACTAGCATCATCAATGTTCGAATTGGAAGCTTTAATAGCCCAATAAGCTTTATGTTCAATTTCCACAGGCAAGTGACAAGGTTTTCCATAGACTAGTCTATAAGGTGACATACCTAATAATGTTTTATACGCAGTTCGATAAGCCTAAAGTGCATCATTAAGTCTTAAAGACCAGTCTTTCCGATTAGTGTTCATCGTTTTCTCTAAGATCTGTTTAATCTCCCTATTAGCAAGTTCTACTTGTCCACTCGTCTGAGGGTGATAAGGGGTGGCAACTTTGTGTGTGATTCCATATTTCTTCATTAAAGACTCAAATGGCTTGTTGCAAAAATATGTTCCACCATCACTTATCATGGCTCGAGGGATTCCAAATCGACTTAAAATGTTTTCTTTCAAAAACTTTATCACTGTTTTGTGATCATTGGTTCGACTTGGAATTTCCTCTATCCATTTTGAAACATAATCTACTGCGACCAATATGTACAAGAAACCAAACGATGGAGGAAATGGACCCATGAAATCTATACCCCAACAATCAAAGATCTCAATGACAAGAATAGGATTTAAAGGCATCATGTGACGTTTCGAAATAGATCCTAACTTTTGACAATTTTCACAAGTCTTACAGAATGCATGTGAGTCTTTGAACATGCTGGGCCAGTAAAATCCACTTTGTAAGATTTTTGCAGTTGTCTTTCTTGATGAGAAATGACCCCCACATGCCTCAGAATGACAAAATTTAATGACACTACTTACCTCATTGTCAGGAATGCATCTTCGAAATATTTGATCAGGACAATATTTGAATAAATAAGGGTCATCCCAATAAAAGTTCTTCACTTCGTTCAAGAACTTTCTTTTAAATTGGGTACTCCAATGAGCTGGCAATTGTCCTGAAACAAGAAAATTAACAATATTAGCAAACCAAGGCATCGTAGAGACAGAAAATAAAGATTCATCAGGAAAGTAGTCATCGATTGGTGTGATGTCAGATCTTGAATCGGTTGTCAATCTTGATAAATGATCCGCGACAACATTTTCGGTGCCTTTCTTGTCTTTGATTGTGATATCAAATTCTTGAAGTAACAAAATCCACCGCACCAATCTAGCCTTAGAATCTTTCTTAGAGAGAAGATATGTCAATGCTGCATGATCACTAAAAACAACAACATGTGAGCCAATAAGATAAGATATGAACTTGTCACATGCAAATACTACTGCAGGTAATTCTTTTTCAGTGGTAGTGTAATTCATTTGAGCACTATTTAAAGTTTTACTTGCATAGTAAATCACATAAGGTTTCTTATCTTTTCTTTGTCCCAAGACAGCACCCACGACATAATCACTAGCATCACACATTATTTCAAAAGGTAGTGATCAATCAGGAGGTTGAATGACAGGAGCAGAAGTAAGCAAGCTTTTAAGTTTAACAAAGGCTTTTTCACATTGTTCAGTCCATTCAAAAACATTTTCCTTTGTTAGAAGGTTACACAATGGTTTAGATATTACACTAAAATCTTTGATGAACCTTCTGTAAAAACCAGCATGTCCTAAGAATGATATAACATCTTTAACAGATTTTGGTGTTGGTAAGTTGGCAATTAGCTCGATTTTAGATTTGTCAACCTCAATTCCTTTTGATGAAACAATGTGACCAAGTACAATGTCGTTTGTTACCATAAAGTGACATTTTTCCCCATTCAGTACAAGATTCTTCTCTTCACACCTGTTCAAAACCTTTTCCAAGTTAGTTAAACAATCATCAAATGAATCACCAAAAAACAGAAAAATCATCCATAAAAATCTCAAGAAAACATTCAATCATATCACTGAATATGCTAAGCATGCATCTTTGAAACGTGGCTGGTGCATTACATAACCCAAAAGGCATTCTTCGATATGTAAAAGTACCAAATGGACATGTGAAAGTAGTCTTCTCTTGATCTTCCAATGCAATTTCAATTTGATTGTAACCTGAATAGCCATCTAGGAAACAATAAAATTCATAACTTGCAACTCTTTCGAGGATTTGATCCATGAAAGGTAAAGGGAAATGATCTTTTCTAGTCATTGAATTAAGTTTCCTATAGTCAATGCACATGCGCCCACCAGTAATAGTCCGAGTTGGAATTAACTCATTTTTCTCATTTGTTATCACAGTGACTCCAGACTTTTTAGGTACAACTTGGGTAGGACTTACCCATTTGCTATCAGAAATAGAATAAATGATTCCATTATATGGAAGCTTAATGACTTCATTTTTCACCACTTCTTTCATATTAGGATTAAGTCTTCGTTGCATTTCTCTATATGGTTTAGCATTTTCCTCCAAATAAATCCTGTGTGTGCAAATCAAAGGACTAATTCCTTTTATGTCAGCTATGGTCCATCCTAATGCATTTTTATGCATTTTCAGAGTTTGTAATAACTTACCTTCTTGATGTGCATTAAGTTTGGAAGAGATTATTACCGGAAAAGTTTCATTTTCTCCCAAAAATGAGTATTTGAGATTGACTGGTAACGGCTTCAAATCAATTTTTGGTGGTTGAACACTTGAAGGTATAGACTCAATTGATCGTGATGGCAATTCTTCAATTTGTGGTCTCCAATTACATGCCTTTGCTTCTTCCTGAAAATAAACCATTTGTAACTCGTCAGGTTCATCAATCTCAGTTTCATTAGAAGTGGTTTGAAATTGATCATGAACTAATTTTTCAATAAAGTCCACCTCCTGTAAATCATTATCATCTCCAGGTTGCTTGTAAATGTTGAAAATATTCATCTCCAATGTCATGTTTCCAAATGATAGCTTCATCAGTCCATTCCTACAATTAATCAATGCATTAGAAGTTGCAAGAAATGGACGCCCTAAAATAACAGGAATTGAATTACATGCTTCAACAGGTTGTGTATCCAAGACAATAAAATCCACAAGATAAATGAATTTATTGACTTGTACTAACACATCTTCAATTATTCCTCTAGGCACTTTTACAGATCTATCGGCAAGTAAAAGAGTTATAGAAGTTGGTTTTAACTCACCTAGATTGAGACTCTGAAAAACTGAATATGGAAGTAAATTCACACTAGCTCCAACATCAAGTAAGGCTCTTTCAATTTCATGTTCTCCAATAAAGCAAGAAATTGTAGGACAACCAGGGTCTTTATATTTCAAAGCATTATTATTCTGAAGAATAGCACTTACTTGTTCGGTTAAAAAGGCTTTCTTTTTCACATTCAGTTTTCTCTTCATAGTGCATATATCTTTTAAAAATTTAGCATAGGAAGGTACATGTTTAATAGCATCCAACAAAGGTATATTGATCCTTACCTGTTTGAAAGTTTCAAGGATTTCAGAATTGTGATTGACTTTACTTTGTTTGGTCATGGCATGAGGAAATGGAAGTGCTGGCGGAGAATCGGTCTTTTCTTTACAATGTTCAGATTCAACCCCTTCCTTACCCTCAGAGATTGACTCATCATCTTTCTCACAAGGTTCAAGAGTGGGTTTTTCAATAACCTTACCACTGCGAAGAGTGATGACTGATTTGACTTGATCCATGTGTTGGCTTTCGGAACTACTTGCATTTGCATTGTATTGCCCCTTTGGATTTTGCTGTGGTTGAGATGGAAACTTACCTTTCTCTTGAAAACTGAGAGCAGATGTGAATTTTGCAAGAGCATCTTTAAAATTTTTCATGCTTTGAGTAAGTTGAGTGTTGATTGTCTCTTGCTTTTCAATGAATGCATGCAATGTTTCCTCAAGATTTATTCTAGGAGGTGGAGCATAAGGAGGTGCATATCCATGAGAATTTTGGAAATTATGGTGTGCTTGAAACGTTGGCTGTGAAGTTTGTACATTATTGTTATCACTCTTCCAACTGAAATTTGGGTGATTTCTCCAACCAGGATTGTATGTTTGTGAGTATGGGTTATGATTGGGCCTTTGCAAACTGTTTAAAGCATGGGCTTGTTCATGGAGGCATTCCTTGAAAGAAGGCAAAATTGGACAGTCATTGGTTGCATGTTCATTTGTTTCACATATTTGACACACAATGTCTTGAACAGATTTTAATTGACCACTTTTTTTCAATTCTAGTGCCTCGACTTTTCTAGCTAAAGATGTAAACTTGGCTTGGAGGTCATGATCTTCCCTAAGGTTATACATACCTCCACTAGATGTATGAGGTTGGGTTTTACTTGGTGCCTCATAAATGCCTTTAGTGTCCCAATTTTGCGCATTTTCAGCTAGCAAGTCTAAGTACTCCATTGCTTCATTAGGGTCTTTATCTTCAAAAGTTCCATTGCACATCAATTCAACCATTTGCCTATCTATAGGTGTTAATCCTTCATTAAATTGTGAAACCAATCTCCATGTTTCAAAACCATGATGAGGGCAAGTATTAAGCAAGTCTCGATACCTATCCCAACATTGGTAAAATGTTTCACCTGGTTTTTGAGTGAAAGTAGTGATTTGTCTTTTGAAAGAGTTGGTTCTATGAGATGGAAAAAACTTCTTTAAAAATTATTGTTGCATTTCATCCCAAGCACGAATGGATCCTGACCTAAGATTTTGTAGCCATGTTTTAGCTTTATCTTTTAATGAAAAAGGAAAAAGCTTTAATCTAATGGTATTCATGCTACAATTTAAGTCATTATAGGTGTTACAAACTTCTTCAAATTCTCTCAAATGCAAGTATGGATTTTCTAGATCTAAGCCATGAAAAGAAGGTAAAAGTTGAATAATGTCTGGCTTAAAATTAAAATGAGATGCATCAGGAGGGAAAACTATGCATGAGGGTGCACTTGTTCTTGTGGGATTCATGTGGTCTCTAAGTGTCCTAACACGGTTATTCTCATTATTATCATTATGAAGTGACTGGTTATCTTCTTCGGCCATATTTTCTGAAAATGATAAGGATACCCTAGAAAGTCTACCACTTAACGTACGTGACCAAACACTTATGCACGTGTAGAAAGAGAATAAAAGGAACAAGAAAACAAAAGAAAAAGAAACAAAACAAAAGAAACAAAGTTAGATACAAGAAAAGTGAAAAGAAAAAAACAAAATAAATACTAAAATTTGTACAAGAATTTACCTCCCCGGCAACGACGCCAAAAACTTGACACGACCAAAAGATTGATGTCTTCTCCCAAGTGCAGGAGTGTCGAAGTAATAAATAACCCGGCAAGACCGGGGTCGAACCATAGAGAGGTTAATTGTACAAATTATAAATAACAATAATACAACAACAACAACAACAACAACAACAACAATAACAATAACAATAATAATAATACTCAGTAGTGGCGTTGTTATACCTGAGAATGATCTAAAAGATCGGGTCATAGGTTTCTAGCCTATATACTGAGTTTATGAAAAGATGAAAGAGATATATTATATAATATAAACAAAATGTAAATAATAATAATAATAATAATAATAATAGCAATAACAATAACAATAATAACAATAACAATAACAATAATAATAATATTAACAGTGATAATAATAATAACAATAAAAAAAGGAGGAAAAAATTAATGAGAACTTTGAGATGGAAGATTAATGTAAGGATTAAACAATGATAAAAATAAATGTCAAGGTTAGAAGATCCACCAATGGTATTTCAAACAAGTATAGTATAAACTCTTATTATTCAACCGGAAACCACACACAAAGGAGGTTCCAATTGGCCGATTTGTCATTAATAGCTCATTATAAATTATTAACATGATCATATTAATTATCTCATTTACATAACACCAAACTTTTAAATATTATCTGGAATTCATGATGCTAATTGATGTTAACAACAAATCAAGTACCTTTCATAGCCCAGGTGTAGGTAATACCATACGGTTGGGCTATGAGAGTGCCAAGCATTTGTTGTACCAAGTATTATACAACACAAATCTAGATTAACCATTTAACAAGCAAGGTATTAAGAATTAGTAAGATAAAAAGATAAGACATGTTAATATTAAACATTAAGGTTCATGTTGAGTTTATACCATACTTGTTTTTACACCATTAGTGTAACCTTTTCACCTTGACATAATAAACTTAGCCAAACATAATGAAGAAGAGAAACATAAATAAATAAAACAAGAACATAAATAAGATATAAGTTAACTAAGGAAAGGAAAGGAAATGAAAAGCATAAACAAGATATTAATGAAAGCAAAACTTAAGAATTACAAAAAAAATATATAAAGAGAGAAATAAAGAGCATGAACTTGATCTGAACAAATGCCTCCTTTTATAGGCTAAAATTCGGAATTATTGATTTGATGACTAATTGTTGAGTGGGTGGCCAACTTTTGACTTGGTGAAAATCCTTATCTTCTTGTCTTAATAAACAAAAAAATGCTAGCATCAGAACTAGGTCCAGATGTCCAAATGAAAGTTCTAGGAAATTCTCTTAGCTTTCCAGGAAAAAAGAGATGAGGTCATTTGGACTTCTAGAACTCAAGATATGGGCTGAACACTGAACAGTGTCTGGGGCTGCAGGACAGATTCGGACTTCTCCGTTGTTTCTATAATTTGGACTTGAAAACGGCATTCTTAGATCTTGAATTTGTGTAAACATTTGAGGTCATTTGGACATCTAGAACTCGAGATATGACCCAATTACCGAACAGTGTTCCAGTTTGGACTGCACCAACATCTCTTTTCCAAGTTTCACCCTCTCTTTATCTTCACAAATTTCAATAGTTGAATTCATCAATCAATACTTTGATTTATGTGATAGACCTGCATTTAAGATGAACATTTACCATATATTAGGGTATTTTATAGTATTAGACTTGTTATTATAAAATATGCTTTAGTTAAGGAGTTATTGATACTTTAAGTGCAAAATGATGATATAAAACCTTGATAAATATGCATTTTTAAGTACTAATCAGGGAGCAAGTTCAGTCGCAGATGATTGTTACTCAATATACTAGGAGCGAGGATCAACTTGCAGACTTATTCACCAAAGCCTTGCCCTCTGCCCGCTTTCAATTGCTGCTTTCCAAGCTGGGATCAATCAATCTTTTTGATCCAGCTTGTGGGGGAGTATTGGCAGATATATCTATATGATCTGATATGATCCTTCTTCCCTTTTCTGTCATGATTCTTATTCCTTTTATGAGTTGATTCCAACATTATTCTTAGGAGAAATATCAGGGATGTAACTAGAAATATTCTTGTAATCAATGCACTTTGTGTATATATATGTGATGGAATGTGATACAGAAGAACACAATATAATACAATCTTTCTCTGTTATTCCTTCCGAGTCTTCTTTTCTTCATAAACATTAAAATAAATCCAATTGTATAATATACTAAGATTTTAAAAACTAACACTACATAGAACAAAAAAATAAAGCTCAAGGCCTATTTAGAAAACTAAGTACGAAGGCATACACCCAATCCAAGCACCGTCAAATTAGTTTTTATACAAAGGGATGGGTACCTAAGCTGTACATGACATATAAAAAAAAATAAAACTGAAAGTCCATTATAATTTTATAAATTATTTCAAAAAAAAATATATTGATAAAATAATAAAAATAAAATTTGATAAATAAAATTTTTTATTTGTTTCGATAACAATATTCTATCATTTATGGAGGGATTTTTATCTCTTAAATCACTAAATTTAAATTATAATAGACCGGAAAGATTAATAGATTTAAAAGATTTAGCAAGACTCTTACAAGAGTTGCACAATTTGCCACGTTTGAAGATAGCTGCTACAAGGACATCCCTTCTCTTTGTAGAGAACTGCCACCCAAAATACGTGGTGTGGCTATGCCACCATCACCAATGCCAACTTCAACAAACAATGAAGATAATGGTGGCTTCATGGATATGTCGGTTTTCTATGAGAGCTTTGGGGTTACATACATTATGGTATTGTTGGTGATAGGTGGTTTTGTAGATAAATCTATATTGACAACAAGCTTGGTTTCATTTTATTAAGGTGAGCATTAATAATTAGTATTATTTTTTGGTGAACAATCTTCCCATTTTATCCAAGTTTGGATTTTCATAGCCTTTTATCTTGATGGTACAAAGCCTTGGTGCATCGTTTTGGATTTTAATTTCAAGATTTAAATAAGTTTATATTGATTTTCATTTGAGTTTTGTTTTTGTTTTTAGCTTCTGTGTGATATATAATAATGAAGTTTCTTCACTGATTGCTCTATGATTGGTTTTATAAACTTAGGACTAGTAGTTTCTACGTGAATTAATAAGAGGATGCCTTGGTATTCTGGATTGGGCTTGGCAAACTGCATGTTTAAATAGAATAGATTACTAAAATGGATCGATTTTGATTATGATTTGGTGTGGGAAATTCTCTGCGTACCTACATAGAGCGAGGCTTCTTAAAACTCCAAAAAATATATGTTGCACCCGACATCGCGGCGATCAATTAAAAAATTATCACTCGATTATGGAAAAAAGAACAGAATTTTGGCATTTTGTTTTTTTAGGGAAAATGTCTTGTTTAAGGAGTCGCCACCTAGTATTATGGTCACTAGGAACCCTAACTGGTCAACAGAGATTCTATGGTTCGGGACTGATTATGTAAAAGGGAAGATATTATCACCCCTTAAAAGTCCTGCCTCAGGCAGGCTACATTGCTAGTTTCATCTTAAATTGCTAAATGTTTATTAATTTACACTATGATAATTTGCTTATAATATTCTTGAATTTGGCGCCAGTGAATATTCAACTACGGATACTTCTAACTCTGGTATTGGTAAATATCACGTAGCTATAAAAATAAATTAGATCAATATTTTTTATTCACGACTCTAGCGCCAGTGAATAAATAAATAAAAATAAATTTATTTTTACGCATGCACATATTTTTTTATTTTTCTAGCTAAATAAAATAAAATACAACAAATAAAAATAATATAAATTTAAACCGGCTTTTTTTATTCCTGACTCTGGCGTCAGTGGATAAACCAATAAATTTATATTATTTTTATTTGTGCATACATATTTTTTATTTTTTATTTTTTTCTGCCTTTTTTATTTTTCTGTTTTTTTAGATGAAAGTAAAAAAAAAAATTGCATGACATATTTGCATTTAACAGTAATAGTCCACAGATTGAGCACATCTATAAGAAATACAAACACAAAGGAAAAAGAAATAAAACAAAGTATGAGGGGCTCACAAATAAATCAACGAAGGCCCCAAATATTTTTGGAATTTTTTGCTATCGAAAAATGTATGAAACAGTAACCAATTAATTATTTTAGCAAGGAAGGAAGGAAACTTACCTAGGCGTGCGGCTGCTGGAGGCGAAGTCGAGTGAGACTGAGCTAAAAAAAAGGATTAAAGGGGGGGCAACTAGTATAGGGTTCGCCGCCCCCTTCTTTTTTTATGTTTCTCTTTTTTAGGGTTTCTGGTAATGGCCTCCTCTGGGGTCTCTTCTTTTAGGGTTTTTCCTCTCCTTCCATTCTTTTTTTTTTTTTACATAGACTGGGATCAGTATTTATAGTGCAAGAGTCCCATCACTTGCAAGAAGTAAAGTTTTAATCAAACTCATTCTCTTTTTTGAAGTTCGAATTAGAATCGAATTCGAAAGTAGACAACTATCATTATCTTGAAGGTAAGGATTATCTTGAAGATAAGGATTATTTCGAAGGTAAGGATTATCTCGAAAGTAAGGATTATCTCAAAGATAAGGATAGAATGACAAAAGCACATTATAGTCCTTAATTGTCACGCAAGTTGACAAATCATACTTTTCATCGAAATAAGTCTCTGATCTTTTAATTTTATATTTTAAACCCTGTAAAAATTAAATTAAAAGCCAATGAACCAAAATTGGATTACAACAGTATATATAGGTATGTGCCCAAACCAGTATTGGGCAGATCAAGATAAGTCAGGATTGTCGAGGAAGAGGTTGTTCAGGTTAGTCCGAATAGGATTCTATAATCATTAGTTATATAATCAACCCTAATCAGAATTTCCCAAGCAAGAATTAACTAAAGAATTTAGTTAGTGCTGATGAACAAGAGTAAATGATTTGCTAAAGAGAAAACCATGTATTTAAGGACCATTGCTAAGCTACAGGTTCTGAAGCCACAAACCACTCACACGAACTACTTGCAACATGTCTCATCACATCACGCGGGCCACCCTAAGTACAACAAACAAGGATATGGTCAATCGCACTATTTGAGCATAACGCACCTCCAACACCAATATTACTCAGGATTGTTTGCAAGTCTTCCAATTTCACTGGTTCTGATGAAGAGTTTACATCAGTCATTACTTCTACACCAAGGTCTGGGACAACTAAGTTTCCAGTCCTGAGAGCGATGAGCAAAAATCTCACCAGAACAAAAGAAAATAGCCACGTAATATATACTGGGCCATTTCTTTTTGGTAATAAAAGTGCTCCTTGACCTTTTTGAAGTTATTTTACAATGAATTACAAACATTAATAATGTATATACATGGACAAACACCAAGTTATGATTCTAAATTTCCATATAAAAGATGCCCTAAGTTTTAGAATTTACCCCGAGGGCAAGTCTGTGAAGGGTATAAGGGGATGAAGGATTTGACATGGGCTCAGGTGGGTGAGATGTTTTTGTCTAGAAATGATTTTGGAAAAATTCTTGATATTTCTTCAATAAATAAGATAGGAGTCTTTATCAAGGCAAGAACAAAGGCTCTCCAAGATGATTGACCAGAAGGAGTGAAGGGAGGCTCATTCTGCTCCACTAACTCTTAGTCTCAAAGTGGAAAAAATTATGTAGCTCTATATCCTTACTCTTACTTGCTATATCAACTCCTAGAGTTGAAGTATCATCCTTAAGTATGCTTCTTTGTTATGATAAATATACCTTCATGAGATATTATCTTCAAGCATGTCTTTAAAAACTTGGAAAGGAGTAGAAGCATCAAGCTTTCTTCATCAAAGAACTCTGCTAGGCAACAAGATAAAGCAGCTACGTTGCTAATTAAAAAACTTAACAGTAAAATGTGATTAAAGGATCAATTAATTATTGAAATCAACTTGATAATTTCTTTTGTTATCTAATCAATCAAGCTCATAGTGAATAAGTATATATAAATATATACAATTAAATTAAATAACATATAAGAGAAAAATGGTCGAAAGGTAAAGCTAAAGTGATGCGACGTTGAGCCACTGGTCGATAGTTGTAACGTCAGCTTGTTGGTTCGTCGTTCGTTTCTCGGATTTATTGATCTTTAGGTTGTCTGTTTCTAGAAAAGAAAGAAAAAAATATTTATATTATCAATGCAATGCAATGACTAAATAACATTTAAATATTATCATAGTTTTGTCTTCATACCTAAGGAAGTATACTACGTATTTTTCTCCATTGTTTGAGTTTGAAATTATATCTGTGAACCCATTAATTTATCTAGAAAATTTTCTTTAATTTTAGGTAATTGGATCAATCCTTGAGGTCATCATATCATATGGATATAAATCAATTGTTTTTATTAAAATAATATCATTTTATTTAAAAATAAATTTATAATGTTAATTGAATCATTAAAAACACAACTAGACCAATCAAGTTTTAGCAAGTTAATATTTCTTTTACTATTTTCATATTTAACTTGAAACTGATTCAAATTAAATTTTAAATTACGGGTTTCTTAAATTAACATCTGTTGGGTTAGGTCTAACATATCTAGAAGAATTTATTAAATTTCTCTATAATTAGTCAATCGATGAGGGGATTTAGTTTTAATTGACGGAGAAATTAATTTAAAGATACCATGCAAGATAAAAAAAAAAAAAAAACACATTTAAAGGGAAACGGACCCACCATCAATTATTGTTATTCGTTTAATTATAAATATAAATAGAATGAAGAGAATGATGTTCGATACACTCTTAATATTAATTATAAATATTATCTTATCATAGATAGATGCTGATTTTTAGGGAATGAGGGAGACTCCTTGTATAGTAGAATAACCTTCCATGTATAAGAGGCTTTTTCTGCCGAGTGCAGGGGAGAACATTCTGAAAGTCAATGAATTAATTAACTCTCTTGGCATTCTAGTTTTGGCTTGAATGTATTCACACTGACATCCATAGCAAGAGGTGGAGGCTCCGATATGTTTTTTGTTGGATTTGAGGAAACCTTACCTCTTAAAAAACATATTTTATGGGTTCAGGTGAACGAGTAAAACCTCGGCTGTATTAGGCTCTTACAAGAAGTGTACGCCCTAACTCGAAAAAAACCGAGGTGAAAGGATATGAATTTGCTAGTGCAACTGCTGCAAAGGATCTAATAGACATAAATTTGCGAGCTAGAGGAGAGTTAATTTTGAGCTCTGCATTCTTCTTGCATGTTCATCTGTTTCCTGTTGTGGTTGATCTTAGCAGTTCTCAGTATAGTAATTTGCATTTCCTTCTAGATCAGATGATTAATGGATTATCAGGTATGGCCTGCGATGTAGTCGGTGCTCCGGAATCAACAAAGTTAACTCATTGTATTTTCATAAATTAAAAGCGATTTCTCTTCTTTTCTTTGTCAATTACAGTGCATGTATAAAAGTTTTCTTACTCCGAGTACACGCTATTGTAATGTTTTGCAACTAATTCACTTAAATATCCTGGAAACAGAAAGGCAATCAACAAAGAGTAAGGCATCTTCTGAAGAAACAAGGAAATTTAATACCCTAAACTAAGGAGCAGGTAAAAGGCAAAAACTGAGCATAAATTTTCAGGAAGGGACAAACGAAAAAACCAAAAAGAAAGTAGAGAAAAATACAGACTCAAATTCACAACACCCATTTTCTATAATTTCCGCATTACTATAAACATCCAAACTAATAAACTACTAGTTATTATAGTCATTTTACTAAACATTTTAGTTATGAATTCACCAAAGAATGAATTAACATCTCAATTTTAGATTTTTTGACTTATTAGTTTCTTCATGAGGTACTTGTAAAGCATGCTATATATCTCTAAGCATTTTTATATAATATAATTCTATCAAATTAACTTTTACCGGATGTATACTATAACATATTCATGTATTTAACATCTATAAAAAGTAATTTTTTATCATTTTTATATATTCACTTTTAGTTTTAGAAATCTCAATATTATTTTCAATTTTGATAGGTTGGGAGACTATTTTATACATATAGCTATAAATTAAAATCAATAAATTGACATTAAATTATTATAAAATAATTTATTACTCGCTCTTTAGTGATAGTAATGTGACTGTAATATTATTTTTCAAGTTTACTCCATCTCTTATTCTTGATGGCATAACCAATAATAAAAATAGTGAATAAAAATTTGTATGTTACTCTTGGTAAGAATTTTGACTGCAAAAATATAAAAGAGAAGAATTTTAAAAAATTTAGAAGTTTTTTTTATTATTAAAATCATGTTAGAATTGCCTTTTTTATAGGCAATTTAAACATTTAATTTTAAGATAAAAGATTACAACTTTCTAGCTTAAACGTATATAATTTTATTTTAAATAGAGTTCCAACAAACATAACTTTTTATTCACACCCTAACAATCCCCTCAATGATAAAAAATTGTGTGATCGGAATAAAATACAAAGTAGTTATGAAAATAAAGAGTAGGGGCGAAAAGTCATTGCATCAAGTAAGATAGCTTTTAATCTTAAAATTTTTGTATTAAAACTATTAGATTCACTCGGGTAATTAGCTACTGCGTTGTTGTTAGTGGCCACTTCATCGAACCATTAGTGGGTGGATTTTAAGAATAAAAAGGATTCTTTTTAGCACATCATCACGTGAAAAGCAAGGAGCTTGCCACCCATTATAGAGTGTGGGGCACTCTTGCATCTAAGAATATATGATCCTGAGGTTGTTCTGGTGATGCTTGACGAGCGAGTGTTTACTTGTTAATTTTTTAAGAAGGAATCTGGAAAAGAATAAAGTCATCTATTTCACTTTGGGACACCATTCCTCACCTCTCCCCGCCCTCCCTCCCTCCCTCCCTCTTCCGCCTCTCGGAAACCGCCGCATCCAATAAGGCTTCAGATTTCTGCCAGGTGCTTCCTTTTCTATCATGCTTTTGTTTTTAAAATTTATGGGTGTTTTCATTTATTTTATTGTAATTATTATTCAGAGACAGAAATTCTATTTTAATAATTAAATAAAAAAAAAACAAATAATCGATCCGATGAAATCTCTGCTAGTGAACGCAATTCGATTTTAATAAGTAAATTAAAAAAATATATAATCGGATCCGATGAAATCGCTGCTCGTGAACGCAACTTGAAGAAACGCACAATCAGCCGATTCTAATATTTTCTTTTTCAACCCCCCCCCCCCCAATTTACATGATATTATCCGATTTTTCTCACAGTTATTGTTGTAATAATCAAGCCGTGAATTCTTGAACCCAATTTTTTTTATTTTATTTTTTAGTTTTATTTTAAAGTTGAGAATATAAATCAATTCAAATCTTTTAGGCTCGATCGATAATTTGTTAATTAGTTTATGCAGCAGCTGGAGTGGAAGAGATATTACTGCCGGAATGGCCGAAAAATGTGCTGTTTGGTTGATTCTTCTTTTTTGGAATTTACCAAATTCTTCAAAATTATTGTGTTTTTAACAACAAATCGATTTCCTTGGGTTTTATGCTCGCTCACACATGGAAAAAAGAAAGAAAGAAAAGAAGTTTAAATTTTATAATTTGGTCATGTTAACGCGAAAAAATAAAAATAACAGGTCTACCTTGATAACCCTACATGATATATCTTTCTTTTTAGGACTGCTCAGCTGGTCTTGAGTATGAGGTGAAAGCTTGAGAGCATGTGGAAGTGTAAAACTAATGACTTAGTTCACTTCACCCCAAAGGCTTAGCTGTGCATCTAGTTAGGAAGAACATTTTATAACTCACCTCAAGGTCGAGCATGGTCAGGGTTATTGTGTTGTCTATCCCGAGAAAGATGTGCCTGTAAATTTAATCTTATTTCAACAAGGGTTGTTAAGTTGATTCTTATCAGTCTGCTTATTAGAGTTGATGATAACATGAAATATTCATTGTTAATGCTCGTCCTTTTCTTCTTCTTTTTCCTAGCTTAAAACATCCTAGACAATCTCTTTGGGATCAGAATCTTTGAACCTAAAACCACAATGAATAGAAATTAATGCAAGTTTGTCATTGTAAACATTGCATCGATGATGTATCACAAGTGTTGCTAGAAAACATCAAGTTAAAATTGAAGCACCATGAGTTTCTCTATGGCTTGGTTTACCAACACTCACCATCTGTTGGTGCGGCAAGTTATGAACTAGCTGGCTAGTTTTTTGCTTCCTTGGTTTTAGAAGCACCATGAAGATTCAGGCCCAAATCTTGCTTATAATACCTGAATACCCAAGATCCTAGCACCTTGCCCTGAATGGTCGTGTATATTTGTTATGGCTGTTCAGATTTTATGCATCCATATTTGGCAGAATTCTTTAATAAAGTACATGCTATTAGATGGAAGTTCTTTTTAAATCTATTCGAGTCTGAATAAACTGATATTCCAATTTTCATGACTTTGATGTGCTCTTACTCTTCTGCTGTTCCTGACTTTCTTTTTAGGGTCTATTCTAACGTGCAATATAATTAATTTTTTTTGTGGTGATAGAAGTGATTTTTTTTGGTTGGCCAAAACCCCATGGATGCCAATAGTTGGAGGCCCACTGCCCCAGGCGGAGAACCTGTGATGGACACTGGTGATTGGAGAACTCAATTGCAGCCTGACTCACGGCAAAGAATAGTCAACAAAATGTAAGTATCTGTTTGCTAACATGTGCAAGTGCTGAAAATTAGTATATCTTGTATTTACATGAAAGAAAAAGAGAAGGGCAAAAGGTTAATTAAAATCAGCAGGACTGCCATGAGGCAACCTCAAGTATCATACACCTCTGTTTTTGTCTTTTTCATTTTTCATTTGTTTCTCACAAGAAGTGAACTTGAGGGAATAAAAAGTGCTGGGAAGTAATTTTTGTTGGAACTTCTTGTGTAACATCTTCTTTTGATGATGACCTCTTGGATGGCTGCATGAAGCTTGTTCCGCTTTAAATTTCAAGGTTAATCTATTGCTATGAGCATTGGTGTTTCAATTTCAACCTTGAGTTGCAACTGAACTTAAATGAATAGTGTTGGATTTGGACCTTCTATTTGCTTTACTTCTACGGGATTGAAATGATAGTGATCTTAAAGTACAAAAGCAGCAGACAAAAATCAATTAGCCACAATAGTGTATGGTTTCCTAGTTTCTCAGTATAAAGTTGAATGTTTTGGTGATATCTCTACATCCAAAATCATATAGACAGCTACTGTTGGCACTTGCAGTAGCCAATGAGCACTGTAGAGTATATGTTGCAGCGTGAGATAAGATTAACTCATTGCATTTTCATAAATTAAAAGGATTTCTCTTCTTTTCTTTGTCAATTACAGTGCATGTATAAAAGTTTTCTTACTCAGACTAAATGCTATTGTAATGTTTTCATAGAGTTCCCCTGGTTTGCAACTAATGCACTTATATACCGTGGAGCATAGCCATAGCCATAAATGGAAGGTTCTTCCAGTTCAAGAAAATTAACCATGAAGCTCGTAACTAGAATTTTAGACAGAAGGGTGGCCAAGTGAACTCCTATACCCTGTACCTCTGGAATAATACGGGGAAAGGAAGTAAAAATAGATGTCTGTATGTTGATGCCATATATTACTTGAACAACACTCGGCTATATCATTATTTGTTTTTACCTTTTGCTAATGATTCCGTTGTATACATTTCTGATATTGGTGTGGTGCATGAGTTCACGGTTCTTTCTCACTGCTGCTAACTTCTCTATACCTGCCTTGTCATTAAAAATTAAATGTAATGTTTTACATGTGTAGAATGGAGACATTAAAGAGGCATCTTCCGTTTTCTGGTCAAGAGGGATTACAAGAACTCAAGAAAATTGCCGTACGGTTTGAGGAAAAGATTTACACTGCCGCCACCAATCAGGTATTCGGCTAATGCTAGGTTCAATAATTTCAATATTCTCTAGACATGAATATACACATGCATAAGTTTTGTGGATTTATGCATGTACACATGTGTGTGTAGTGTGTCCACACTTCCTCACTGGTCATTCTGTAGAAGTTCTCATCTTTTCGTTAATTCTCTTGACAAGTGTTTTATTTAGAGTGGCCAAGGTCCTTTTCAAGTACAAGGGAAGTGTGCAAAATGCAAATAACAAATCAATACATAAATAATTGAATAAAAAGAGAGGACACAGAAGTATATCCTCACAGAAGATGCAAATACAAAGAGCCTAGCATATTAGAAAGAGCATAAATCCCTTTTCCCCCTTCTCTTGTAACATGGATTGCGCAGAGATCTAATGTTTTGTTTTTGATATCTGATTTCAGTCTGATTATCTGCGTAAAATATCTTTGAAGATGCTTACAATGGAGACCAAGTCTCAAAATACCATACCCACTGGCAATGGTAACAAACCCCTGGATCCAGGAGGTAATAATGCAGCCAAGCATTGAATTTCTAAACATCCTTACCTTTTGTTTTATAATTCGCATTGTTATCAAACTCTTTTACATTTTATTGCTGCATATTGCTATGTATATACCTTGCTTTAATAAAAAAGTCGAGTAATTGATGAATGTTCAAAAAAATTACAGATTATTTTTGTACTTTTATGCTTTGAGGTAAAACCATCTTAATTATTTACCTCATAACTTTACGTGTGAACTGTCATTGTTTCATTTGTTTTTCTTGCTCAATGCCTTCTTTTTTTCCTTTGACTTGGTTTTCCTTTTTGCCTTTTATCTTGAACAGCATCTCATAGTATGCCGCCTCAAGTTCACAACCAAGGGCAGTCGCTCCCTATCTCATTGCCCACTAATCAGTCTCAAGCACATCAGCAGTTATCACAGAACATGCAGAATATTAAGTCATCTAATGGAGTTCAAAGTTCTGCTGGTTTACAATCAGCAATGCCTTCTGTCTCCGGTTTAACCCAGACTATCTCAAACACTGTTGGACAGAATGCTAACATGCAGAGTATCTCTGGTGTTTCACAGAACCCAGTGGAGAATTCAATGGGACAAGGGATTCCCTCCAATATGTTTGTCAATTCTCAGAGACAAATGCCAGGCAGGCAACAGGTTGTTCCTCCACAGCAACAGCAGCAGTCCCAAAATCCTCAGCAGTATCTTTATCAGCAGCAGATACAACAACAGCTTTTAAAGCAGAAGCTTCAACAGGGAAATCATCCACACTCACTTGTGCAATCTCACATCCACCAGCAGCAGCAGCAAAACTTGTTACAGCCAAATCAGTTGCAATCTTCTCAGCAATCTGGTTTGCCAACATCAACTGTTATGCAGCCTTCAATGATGCAAACTGTCTCTGGCCTTCAACAGAACCAACCATCTTCTGTCCAACAGTCAACACAACCAATGCACCAGCAACATCCACAATCAGTCCTTAGGCAGCAGCAGCAACAACCTCAACAGTCTGCTGGTATTCATCAGCAGCAAACACCAATGATGCAGCAGCCACTATTGCCTCCACAACAGCAGCTAATGGGGCAACAATCAATTACGACTAACATGTCGCAAAATCAGTTAATTGGACAGCAAAACATTGTTGGGGACTTGCAGCAGCAGCAGCAGCAGCAGAGATTGCTAGGGCAGCAGAATAACCTTCAAAATCTGCAGCAGCAGCAGCAGTTAATGGCTCAACAGAATAACCTCTCAAGCATGCATCAGCAACAGTTGGGCTCTCAAAGTAATGTCACTGGTTTACAGCAACAGCAGTTGCTTGGAGCTCAGCAACAGCAATCAAATCCATTACAACATGATCTGCAGCTAAGGCTTCAAGCATCAGGCTCCTTGCTTCAACAGTCAAATGTGATTGATCAGCAAAGGCAGTTATATCAACCTCAAAGAGCCCTTCCAGAAACGTCGTCAAGTAATTTTTTCTCATCCTTGCAGCTTTCTAACCTTGCTCCAACTTTAATTTTGCAGCTTTGTGCTTTCATGTTAGATTATAACATATTTATTTAAATTTCTTGAAAATACAATAATGGTTCAAGTCAGTAATGCTCTTTTTGGTAGCTTTATGAGCTATGGCTGCCACTTATGGCATCAGAAATGCGACTGCTATTGGAGCCATTGCAATCACACATATATTTGTTACGACATAATGCCATACAGTGCATTGCAACAACTCTTCACCTCTCATAATGGTTCAAGTCAGCAATGCTCTTTTGGTAGCTTTATGTGCTACTGATGCCACTGCTATTGAAACCTTTGCAATCACACTCGTTTGTTGCCACATCACACCCTCCAGCTCATCGCACCAATTGTTCACCTCTCATTTTGAATTTAACGGACATGAATTTTAAAAATATATGCATAACTGTACAATGCATTTGACACTAGGGTAACTAATCATCAGCCAATTGATTTTTATGGGAAGAAAGAAATTAGCAAGTGGACTAACTCTGAGGCACTTAAGGTTTGGTGTGCTGATAAATCATCACCTTGCTGGAAAATCTCATGATCACCTCCTCGATGCTAATTCTGTAAGGCATGTGAAGTGTTTCATCCTTAACTTGTTAAGGAACAAGGACTGTGATGCATGGCTATCTATTTTTTATGATTGAGATGGTTTATTTTAAAGATTTTCCTGGTTAGGAGGTAAAGTGTCACTTTTGTGCTTTTCTTCCTTGATAAATTGTTTGAGCCTTTTTTTTTTAATATATAATGAACACTTGTTGGAGGGGGGTCTCTCTGTCTGTTTGAATGATTACATAACGTTGAGATGGAGTCCCTAGTACTCCAAGTCCAAAAAGGACTTGTATTCCTATGTAAGAAAATACTAATGGTTCTATCTAGGATAGGGAAAACCTATTAAAGCTCCTTATTCTTTAGGAACAATAAAATACTAAATAGAAATAAAACCAAGACCTACAATATTCCATAATTTTCAGCAAGTGTGAAAATTACAGAAATACCCTTGTGTGCAGAAAACATTCAAAGCATACATGCATTCTAATCTTTTGTTGGCTGTATCAAAATTTTTGTAGCATCCCTAGATTCTACAGCAGAGACTGGACATGCAAATGGTGCTGATTGGCAAGAGGAGATCTATCAAAAGGTAATTTCTTTAGCTTACTGTTCATGTATGTGATTGTCTTGCAAGATGTCAATGGAAAAGGTCTCCTGGAATTTGGTACAAGGGAGTTTTATTCAGCTATGGTTGTGATTAGTTAGGAAGCATTGTAAGTTCCATGATTGCAGCAACTAAGAAACGATAAATTACTGATAAGATGATTAAAGGTAAATATTCAGATTTCTAGGTCAAGAGGGTTATTTTCTTGGTACTGACACGACAATTTTTTCTATTGCAAATCTCTCCCTTTCAATTTTTTCGCTGTATTTCCATACATTTATTGTGTGGTGAATTATTATTTTATTATTTCCAATAAGTCCAATTGACAATACTTCTTACTATAATAGACAGACTTGAAAACAAGAGTGAACTGTTTCTGAATAGTCATCGTTATATTTGGTTAAGTGAACAGTTGTTTTCAAGATTACAATCAAATTTGTTCTGAAACATGTGACAATGGAAGAAAGGAAAATAAGTGGACCTAATCCATTGAATCATGACCATGTCCAGTATTGTTGAATTTTATAGAAAACGAGGTTGAAATTCTGAATCGTTTAATGGCTGTAGTTGCAACTCATAACTGCATATTCGATGAGGTCAATTTTTTTGTGCCTGGGAGGGTACTAAAACGGGAATAGGAGTGGTTGTAATTAGGATATAAGGGTTATAAATCTAAAGTTATAAAGCTAAGAAGTGTTTACCAAAGTCGTGACATCCATTGACTTGAGTGAGAACAATAGAAAACAATGGTGAGTAGGTTGCCGTGAGACAAAGTAACTGAACTTGACCAACCCCTGAATCTTGTCTGAAGGGGTAACTACACAATCCTTTGCATCTTTGCATGCAATCAATAACTATATTCTCTATTGAGTTTTCAGCATTGATTCCACTCTGCTATTTTGATCTCAAACAATATATGCTGTCCTCTGCCATTTTATTTATTTATCTATCAATTCTCTCAAGTTTGCTTATGTTGCTTTCTGACTCTGGCACCTGAAGAAATCAAGCATATGATTGATAATGTTTTGCTGGTTATATGTACTTCATAGATCAAAGTTATGAAGGAAACGTATTTGCCTGAAATAAATGAAATGTACCAGAGAATTGCTACCAAGTTACAGCAGGTAAATTGTCTTTGTAATTTTTTCTGATTTATTTGCTCACACATGATTCATAAACCCCCACAGTTGAGCTTTTGTATTAATTTGTTTTCCCCATCAGCATTGCTTGTCACTGTATCATCTGCACTAATTACCCCCCCCCACCCCCAGCCACCCCACAACCATGCATTGACACAGAAGAATTTGAATAGAAACATTTTTTTCACTTATGTTTTACTAGTTTTGCTACGAAGGGTCAACACAATTTTTAATTCTCGTGTATGTTAACTTTGCTTTCCAGCATGACCCTCTTCCGCAACAACCGAAGTCAGAACAGCTTGAAAAGCTGAAGGTATTCAAGGTCATGTTGGAGCGCTTGATAACATTCTTACAGGTCTCTAAAAACAACATCACACCTGCTTTCAAGGAGAAATTGGGTTTCTATGAGAAGCAGATTGTAGGTTTTCTAAACCCAAGCAGATACAGGAAGCCTATTCCTAATCTACAGCAAGGACAACCTCCCCAACCTCATATTCAACCTATGCAGCAACCCCAATCTCAAGTTCCTCAATTGCAGTCCAATGAAAATCAACTGAATCCCCAGTTGCAATCAATGAATATGCAAGGTTCTGTACCAAAGTTGCAGCAGAACAATATGTCAAGCTTGCTGCATAATTCTCTTTCAACTTTATCCGGGGATTCGACGTCACAATCAAACATGATGAATCCAACACAACCAGGCTCCAATTTGGATTCTGGACAAGGAAATGCACTGAGCTCATTGCAGCAGACACCTGTAGGATCTGTACAACAGAATCTCGTGAGCATTTCCCAACCAACCAATGATAACACATTGTCAGCACAAAGTGGGGCGAGTATGCTGCAGCCAAATATTCCCCTTCAGTCGAATTCCAATATGATTCAACACCAGCATCTAAAACAGCAGCAGCAGCAGCAGCATGAACAACAGATGATAGAAACACAACAACTTAAACGATTGCAGCAACACCAGAATTTAATGCAGAATCAACAGATGCAGCAGCAGCAGCAATTACACCAGCAAGCTCCATCTCCTATGCCAGGAGATTCTGACAAACCAGTTTCTGGTATTTCCTCACTCTTAAATACTGGAAATATTGTACACCAACCATCTGTTGCACAAGCACTGGCTCCCTCCCTTGCAATTGGCACTCCTGGGATATCTGCTTCACCTTTGCTTGCAGACTTTACCAGTCCTGATGGTGCTCATGGCGGTGCTTTGACAACTGTTTCTGGCAAGTCAAATGTTACAGGGCAACCACTTGAGTACTTGATTGAAGCGGTTAGTGATGCTCTCCTTTTGGTTTTACTCCACCCCACCCTTATTTTGGAGGTTTCTGAAAAAGAAAGAAACTTCTTTGTGAATGAGATGGTGATGCTGTAATTTTTTTTCCCAGGTGAAATCTCTGTCTCCCAAAGCACTTAGTGCATCTGTCGGTGACATTGGCTCCGTTGTCAGTATGATTGACAGAATTGCTGGTTCTGCAGCTGGTAATGGATCTAGAACTGCAGCTGGTGAGGATTTGGTAGCAATGACAGGATGTCATCTTCTTTCGTTTTTGTCTTTTTTATTTTTCACGTGTTTCTCACGAGATGGGAACTCGAGGGAATAAAAAGTGCTGGGAAGTAATTTTTGTTGGAATTTCTTGTGTAACATCTTGTTTCAATGATGACCTCTTGGATGGCTGCATGAAGCTTGTTCCACTTTAAATTTCAAGGTTAATCTATTGCTATGAGCACTGGTGTTTCAATTTGAAACTTGAGTTGCAACTGAACTTAAATGAATGGTGTTGGATTTGGGGCCTTCTATTTGTTTTAACTTGTACAGGGTTGAGGTGATAGTGATCTTAAAAGTACAAAAGCATTAGACAAAAATCAATTAGCCACAATATATAGTGTATGGTTTCCTAGTTTCTCAGTATAAAGTTGAATGTTTTGTTGACCTCACTACATCCAAAATCATATAGACAGCTACTGATATATATTGCTGAGTGAGATAAGGTTAACTCGTTGCATTTTCATAAATTAAAGGGATTTCTCTTCTTTTCTTTGTCAATTACAGTGCATGCATAAAAGTTTTCTTACTCAAGAGTAAATGCTATTGTAATGTTTTCACAGAGTTCCCCGGGTTTGCTACTAATTCACTTATATATCTTGGAGCATAGCCATAGCCATAAATGGAAGGTTCTTCGGGTTCAAGAAAATTAACCATGAAGCTCGTAACTAGAATGGCCAAGTAAACTCCTATATCCCGTTATCTAGAACCTTATTTAATCTGCTGTGATGAAACATAAGCTATAGGGCCAAGCCTGATATCATTAGTGAAGCTTTTTTATGTTTTTCATTTTATTTTTTTTGTGATAGGAACATCAAAGAAAAAAACTTTCCGGCTGGTTCATGTGTGAAAATATGAGGCATGTTAAGCAATTGGACCAGACTATCACATGTCAAAATCATATGTTTCAATGATACTTGTTGCAAGAGTCTCCTTAAACAATCCAATGTGCCTTACTTGATATGTTTTTTTTTTTTTTTTTTTAATCTCATTTGAGTAACACAATTGAGGGTACCCTTTTCAGTTCATTCGTAAATCTCTTCCAAAACTGAAATTTCGGCAGTTAACTTTTGATGGGTCATTGGTGATTGTATTAATTTGGCACACTGTGAAATGATGTTTGCTGGAGTAATGGGGCTGGATGAAGGAGGGGGTTTTCGAGCTCAACGAAGCAGTGGATGTCTGGTGCAGCAGCTGCTCCAGATGGTCCTCACTATTGGGCAGCCTATCGAGATTGTTTTCAGGGACATTTTTAAAGACATTTGAAAACGACAATCTTGCATTGATTAGTGCCAAGTATGAACACGTCAAATCTAAGCTAAGAAATCATGGTTTTGTTAAGCTTTGATATCATCAGAGGCTTGATAATGGAAGGATTATTGTACTCTCTTACATACACATAATGTTGTGCTGATGAGCCAAAGAAGTTCTCCACAGACTCCAACTAAGAGGAAGTTATCGACATCCTCTTCATGTTATAACATGATTAAGTAAAGGTAATATAAAAACAGTTAAAAGATGAATATAAAGTTTAAAATGAAAGGGGAGAAAGCAAACCCTAAGCTCATAAGGATCCATACATCAAATTTAGCATGGGTTTTGATGATAGGGAAACATCTAATTAGATGTGGCACTTAATTTGCAAAAATATTTGTAAGAGGAGTGAAATAACATTGCAATGATAACGGAGAAGCATATATTTACTTTTCAGAATCTTTAAAAAAAGATGAACAAACATCTTATGCCATTCATGATCATATTATACATTTTGAGGACTGAAAAGGTCTATAAATGGCAACATTTGTCTAACAACAGCAGCAACAACGACCTAGACAAAAACTCCCTGATACTTAATCATGTTAATTTCTATAACGAAGAGGTTTTACATGGTTAAGCATGGACTCAACCATATTAAAAAATCTGGACAGCCCCACTGCAAGATGTTCAATTCGTGCTTCGTACGTAAAAGAAATACAAAGATTCAGATCCATTCCTAAAAAACACACATAACTTATCAACCTCAACCTACAGGCAAACAATGGTTCAAGCTGAGGTAAGACATCTAAAGCAAAAGGACATTTCAGCCTCTGTTTTTCCTGACATTTTTTTTCATCAAGTGACCTCTACAAAGACCTGCTGTAACATATATGTATGACCAACCCAAAACAAACATGAAAAAAGAAATTTTTTCAGGGGAACCCAAGTCGAAAAAAAGTTTTTAAAAAAAGTTTTGTCTTCAAAATCAAAGCCTTCTATCATCTCCAAAGGTACAAAGCTGTGTTCCTAAACACAAGATGTTTTTTTCTTTTTTTTTTTTTAAAAAAAAAGGTAAATCCTCGTACAACCTAACACAAAGCAAGAATCCAACAAAATCAAAGACTAATGAAAAGAAAGACCAAAGAACTGAAAACAAACCACGGCTGGAATTAAGGGAAGAATCTAAAGCAAAATAAAAACTCCAGCCTCTTATTTTTCGTGGCACGAAGTGTTTTCTTCCCCAAGTTACCTCCAGAAAAACTTGTTGCAGTATATATATATATATGGATAAGCAACATAAATAAACATGCAAAAACTAAAACTTTTTTAAGGAAACCCATGTCGAAAAAAACCATAAAGACAATGTTGCCTTTAAAAGCAAAGCTTTCCTATCATCTCTACAGCTACAAAGATGTGTTCCCAAAGCACAAAAAGAAATATTTTTTTTCTTATAAAGAAAGGGAAAATACTTTAACAGCCTAGCACAAATCAAGCACCCAGCCTAACCAAAACAATTGAAGAAAAAAGGTCGATCTCTCAGAAGACTTCTGCCAAACACGTAGCATGCAAGAAAACACATGTAAAGAAAACCAAGTAAACTTCCTTGCAAGACACATGCCACATGTGCGAAACAAAGACAACACCACCTATATAAAGAATGGATAATAGAGGGCTGAAGCTAACCAAAAGACTATGCCCAAAGAAACCTCATAACTATGGCAAAAAAAGGCAGCCAAAGCCTCAATAAACACACACATAGCTTAACGATGCAACTGAAAACAGAAAGACAGTGAACAAAGAGTAAGCATCTTCCGAGGAAACAAGGAAATTTCTATACCTTAAACTAAGCAGTAGGTAGAAGGCAAAAACTGAGCGTAAATTTTCAGGAAGGGACAAACGAAAAAAAACCAAAAAAGAAAGTAGAGAAAAATGCAGACTCAAATTCACAACACCCATTTTCTTTCCATTGGAACACTTTAAATAATTTATTTAAATTTATTAATGATCTGATTTCTACACATATTAAAAAAATCAACTTAATGATCAATTCTTTATAAATTTCAGCATTACTAAAAACATCCAACTAATAAACTATTAGTTATTTTAATAAAACATTTTTATTATGAATTCACCTAACTAAAGAAAGCGCGGGAACACCCACCGCGCGAGAAGAAACGCGAAAAAAACAGAGAGGGAGCGCGGTAAAGACGGTGAAGCCACAGGACTCATACACAGTGCACCGTGTTTTAATGAGCACTCTTAGTTATATATATATATATAATTCTTTCAGTTTTAGTTTGTCAGTTATGAACAGTGAAGCAGCACTAGAAAACACTTCTTTTAGTTGTTAGCGAATCTGGAAAAGAATAAAGTCATCTGTCAAGCTCTGTTCACTTTCGTCCGACATTCCTCACCTCTCCCCACTGAGATCTTTCTTCTTTCCTCTCCGCTCTCGAAACCGCCCGCCACCTCAACCAATAAAGCTTCAAATCTCCACCAGGTGCATCCTTTCTATCGTGTTTTTTATTTTTAAAATTTACGTCTGCGCTTTCATTTATTCAACTGAAATTCTTATCCAATGAGAGAAATTCGATTAAAAGAAGAAAATATTAGAAGATAGAATTTATTTTTTTAAAAAAAAAGAGAGGATATTGAATGGTGAAAAAAGAGAGAGTGAAGGAGGTTGGGAAGCGATAACTTTTTTTAAAATAGTAGTTTATTTCTATTTAAATTGAAAACTTTATCCCATATAATTAGACCAAAAAGAATTAAATGAAAAAATAAGGACTTATTGTAAGAGAAAAGAAAAATAAAGAAACAACACCAAATTAAAAAGAAAACAATTTTAATTTTTTTAAAATAAAGAGCTTATAAAAAATGAAGAAAGGCGGGAACACCCACCGCGCGAGAAGAAATGCGAAAAACCGAGAGGGGCCGCTGTGAATCCATAGGATTCACATACAGTGCACCGTGTTTTAATGAGCGCTCTTAGTTTTTTTTTTTTTAATTAATATCATTTAGACCATGAAATTTATTAATTAATCAAGATATTATTTAGTAAATAAATTTATATACTTATACATTAAATCAATTAAAAAATTTTCTTTTTCAAAAGCATTAAACTCAATACATGCATCGTGTATTCTTGAATATATGAATATTATCTAATCATCAAATTATGAACTTTCATAATTCTATATATTTATTTAATAAAACAAGTTCAAGAAATTAATATAATCAGTCTTATTAATTAATAAAAGTCATGTATGTATCTATTTTTGCAAATTGGATGCATACTTAATTATATTAAGAAAAAAGAATATACAAGTGAGCCAAACAACAATATTAAAAACGAACAAGAGGTCGAATTAATATCCATTAACTAATAGTAAAATTAGAAAGATGATACCAAAGGACAAAAAATCACAAAAATCATGAAACTACACAGCAACAAACAACTATAAAAAAAAAACTAACTGAGTTGTTTAAAAAAGTTAAAAGAAAATAAATGCACTTTTATCCACAGCAAAACAACAATATAACAAAATGCTGGGCTGTAGAATATAGATGATTTAGAGAAAGCATTTAACATTTCAGAGAAAGAAGCCTGCAACACCATTAAGGAAAAGAGAAAATTAAGGGAAAGAAAATTAGTTAGTGATATACAACACCATAGCTTGTTCCACTAATTAATTGACGGTAAAATGTGATTAAAGAATCAATTAATTATTTAAAAAAACTTGAAGGATTAACTTGTTTGTTTCACGAAAACAGACATTGGTTATATAAAATTTTACTCAAATTTTTATATAATCATATGGCGTGAGTGTTTACTTGTAAAATATTTTGCCAAGGAACTAGTTTATGTTTTGCCCAACATGAAAAAATCATCTAGGCTTAAGAAACTAGCTGGATGTATTGGTCATTAATTTTAAATTCTTCTGATTTAACTGTTTATCTATATCAAGTTTAAAAATTAACTAATGTGAAAGTTATTCTAATAAGATCCAATCAACATGGTAGGTCCAAACTAAAATTTTAAAAATGACATCTTTTTTTAACATTAATATGATGACATATTAAATCGATTCTGGTTTCATGGCTCAACTCTCCAAACCCACAGCCTGAATAATGAACTCCACTTGGTTTAACAACTTTAATTTTGTTAATTATTTTTTCACTTAATGAAAATGATAACAAAAACAAAAAATAGATGCTCATAAAATTGAACACCAACCAAATGTTAGGACATTTGTTTGAGGCTGAAATAATATCATAGAAAGCAAACCGAAACAGAGACTAATTCAAAATCAACAAAATATTAAAGGATAAAATAAAAAAAAAGCCAAAAAGGATTCAATTGAAAGAAATAAAAAAAGATGAAAGGTAGAGTTTAAAAACAAAGGAAACCAACAATGACATTGTTATTAAACGTGATTCTCGTTTGACAACCTTGAAATCCTTCTGCGACTTGACTATCTTACCTAACATAGGTTTAAAATTAATTTCGCAAGGAGAGCTGTCCGTACTTTATGACCTTAGTTGGCTTGACATGTGCAATATTAAGGCAACTCAAATGACCAATACAAACATTGTTTGAATTTTAAGAAATGAAAATCAAGATGATATCTTTTTTTTTTTAACATTGAATATGATTTAATATACTAGATCAACTCGGAGCATTCGCAGTTTAACTCGTCAAATGCACAACGCAGATATGAACTTCATTTAGGGTTTAAAAACTCAATTTTTTATATAATGATGTGAGAACTAAAATAGACACTTACAAAATTAAGCACTAAACAAATTTTAAAGATGTCTGTTTGAAGACTGTGATAATTACATATAAAGGAAACAAACAAATTAAGATGACCAATTCAAATCAAACAAAATATTAAAGTGAAATTGAAAGAAAAACAACAAAAATCATTCAATCAAAAGAAGAAAAAATTTAGAAGATAGATTATATATTATTATTATTATTTATAAAATGAGAGGATATGAATAGTTCGAAGTAGGAGGGAAAACCCTAACTTTTTAGTATAATAAATAATTTTTTAATTAAATTAAAATCTTTATCTCATACAATTAGACCCAAAAAAAGTTAAAATAAAAAGGGAAGAAAATGTCTAAAAAGACCGATTTGTAAAATATGAAAGAAATAAAACTGAAAAAAACACTAAAATCAAGAAGCTAAAAAAAAATATAAGGACTACTTAAAAAAACAAAAAATATATATAAAGAGAAGCTCTTGCTCTTGTCCGCGCTAAACTTTTTAGTATAAACATTAGTTATTTCTAATTAAATTCGAAAGCTTTATCTTAATATAATGAGGCAAAAAAAAGAATTAAATAAAACGAATAAGGACTAATTTGTAAAAAGAAAACCGACGCTCCAAATAAAAAAGAAATAAAATTGATTTTAAATCAAAATAAAGTTAGTTTCATATTCATTAAAATGAAACACTATTATAGTACCCTAACTAGATAAGTGGCCGCACGTTACCAGGCAATCCTAATTCGTTTTTTAATGCAAAAGCACTGTCAAATATGAATAAAAAATATATTTTTAAAAAACAAATTATATATGTGCAAAGAGAATAGAGATTTGATTGGAAAATGCATGCTAGATCTAAACATTCAAACTAAAAAAAGTAGAATTATATATAAAAAAAACCCTCAAAAGAGATCAATGATTCAAGTGATTCATTATAGACTTGAGGTAAGAATACCGTGAATTAGTATAATATATTTCCTTTTGCCCTCTTTACACAAAAACAATTGACTTGCTAACGAGTTAAAGTTATTTTTTTCAGGTGATCTAAAGGTTATTTGTAAGTTGATTGGGGATAATTTATAGGTTTAGCCTTTTTCGCACACTAAAACTACATCGTTGCCCTTGCAAGCAAAAGTTCAATTGACCTTTTGGTTAAGGTCTATTTTTGTCTATTTTATTTATTTAGACAGTAAAATGACGTCAATACCATTAAGAGTTTCAAAATATTGATCTTGACAAGAGGTATTTTTTTTAGTCTTTTTCATGTTTTGTGTACTGTAAAATGATAAAGTTAACCTTAAAATAAAAAAAAAATCTAAAGTTGGCTTGGGATAACATTTTCATCCTTGCAATATGGGCCTTTTTTTTTGTAATATTTATATGCTTTTAAGAGCGATTTAAAGTATCTATAATATTAATAAATCAATAAAAAAGACTGACATGTGCATAGCACGTGTCAGTGCAATGATAGCCCCACCACGTTATCAAGGGAGACTGACATGTGCACATAGCACGTGTGATGGGATGTTCAACGTACACCCCTAATGTGAAGGTGTAGTTGTTCCTCGGTGTGACGTGTGTTGTCATATCGCGATGGTTTAGTGGCGACAAAGTTTTTTTTCCCTCCCCATCTTCTCTTTTTATGCTATAGTATTCAAAGCGCTGAGCCTTTAAAATTTATTGTATATCTTGGGATTGATATTTATATTAATGCAACTTTTTTTTCTCATCTTCTATTTTTTTTTTTCATATCAACACAACAACAAAGGAAAAATACCCTGCAACATAAAATTTATTTCCCCTGTACAATCAATGCAACAAGTACAAAAATAAACAAACGTTAGGAATTTAACATAGTCATGGGAATTTAACAGAAGAATATATACACTCCAAGCTTCTCGTTGCTCCCCTGTTCGATTAGAAACAGAGATTCAAGAAGCTATGCTACTGTCCTGAGACAAGCAGTTCCAATAAAATCTACTGTAAGTTCACAAGACACTCTTTTTCCCGAAATATCATTCATCTGCTTTGCATAAAGTGATCATTCCGAATCTGTAGAAGAAGCTGTATGGTTAGGATATAGTCTATGTTGGTCAATTAAAGGAGGGTGTGAATTAACGTAGGCCCGGTTTCACTATGCAGTAGAGACATTGAATAAAA